>NW_021822697.1:0-297500 GCF_901001165.1 Salmo trutta
ATCCCATCCCCCATCTATCCTCCATCCCCCCATCTCTCCCTCCATCCCCCCATCTCTCCCTCCATCCCCCCATCTCTCCCTCCATCCCCCATCTCTCCCTCCATCCCCATCTCTCCCTCCATCCCCCCTCTCTCCCTCCATCCCCCCATCTCTCCCTCCATCCCCCATCTCTCCCTCCATCCCCCCATCTCTCCTCCACCCCCCCTCTCTCCCTCCATCCCCCATCTCTCCCTCCATCCCCCCATCTCTCCCTCCATCCCCCATCTCTCCCTCCATCCCCCATCTCTCCCTCCATCCCCCATCTCTCCCTCCATCCCCCATCTCTCCCTCCATCCCCCATCTCTCCCCCTTCCCTTTCTCTTTCTCTCCAGTGAATGCAGTTGATTGAGGGGATGTCGCAAGGTCGAGTGTGTGTGCTGTGTGTGTGTGTGTGTGTGGTGTGTGTGTGTGATGTGTGTGTGTGTGTGTGTGTGTGTGTGTGTGTGTGTAGACAGTTGATTGAGGCGATGTCGTAGGGTGGAAGGGTCTTAACTCCAGGTCCCTGTAATCAGTGGATTACTCACTTCTCTTTTACTCTCTCGCTCTCTCCATCTCTCTCTCCATCTCTCTCTCCATCTCTCTCTCCATCGCTCTCTCGATCTTCTCTCTCACTCTCTCCCATCTCTCTCTCCATCTCTCTCTCCATCTCTCTCCATCTCTCCATCTCTCTCTCCATCGCTCTCTCCATCTTCTCTCTCGCTCTCTCCATCTTCTCTCTCCATCTCCCTCTCTCTCCATCTCTCCATCTCTCTCTCACTCTCTCCATCTCTCTCCCCATCTCTCTCTCCATCTCTCTCTCCATCTCTCTCTCGCTCTCTCCATCTTCTCTCTCCATCTCCCTCTCTCTCCATCTCTCCATCTCTCCATCACTCTCTCCATCTCTCCATCACTCTCTCTCCATATCTCTCTCCATCACTCTCTCCATCTCTCTCTCACTCTCTCCATCTCTCTCCCCATCTCTCTCCATCACTCTCTCTCCATCACTCACCATCACTCTCTCTCCATCTCTCCCCATCACTCTCTCTCCATCTCTCCATTGCTCTCTCTCCATCTCTCCATTGCTCTCTCTCTATTGCTCTCTCCATCGCTCTCTCCATCTCTCTCTCGATCTTCTCTCTCGCTCTCTCCACCTTCTCTCTCTCTCTCCATCACTCCATCGCTCTCTCATCTCTCTCCATCGCTCTCTCCATCTCTCTCGCTCTCTCCACCTTCTCTCTATCTCTCTCTCCATCACTCCATCGCTCTCTCATCTCTCTCCATCGCTCTCTCCATCTCTCTCGCTCTCTCCACCTTCTCTCTATCTCTCTCTCCATCACTCCATCGCTCTCTCATCTCTCTCCATCATCTCTCTTGCTCTCTCTATCTCTCTCTCGCTCCATCTCTCCATATCTCTCTCCATCTCCATCTTGCTCTCTCCATCTCCCTCTCCATCTCTCTCTCTCTCCCTCTCCATCTCTCTCTCTCCATCTCTCATTATATGATTTCATCCTGTGGATTATGTCGCCATCTTGTGGTAGTTTATATTTATATGCGTGACGTACCAGGAAGTCTGCACTCGCGCATGGGAATCCAAAAATGAAAACAAAACTACAAGCCACATTAAGGCCAGTGCCAAGCACTTTTGTTAAAGTAAAATGGGGTGTCTTCGGGGTTTGGAAAACTTTGTTAATGTGTGTGCGGATATTAAATAGGCTTACCTTGATACTTTCAGAAGCTTCAAATCCAGCAGCCCCCCCCCTCTCTTTTTTGCATCTTTTATGTCCACAACCCGCACCATGGATTCTGACTGTAACCATAGCAACCAGAGCACAAAGAGTCTGAGGGTTATCGGTGAAGAGAGAAGAGGGGTACAGTCAGACAGAACCTCCATGTGAAAGATGACAAAAGAAGAAGAGCGACATGAATGTTTTGGTTAGTACTGGTAAGCCAAATATTGATAGGGACCATCCTGTGTCCCAAATGCTACCATATTCCCTATGGGCCTAGGGCCCTGCTCTAAGGTAGAGCACTTAATTCTGAATTGGGTGCCATTTGAGACGAAGACCTTGGGAGTTAGTAGTTCATGTATTACAGGGAAACATGCAGTCAGTTATCCAGAGTCATTAAACACACTGTCATTGAACTGAGACTGGTGAACTGTGTCATTAAACACACTGTCATTGAACTGAGACTGGTGAACTGTGTCATTAAACACACTGTCATTGAACTGAGACTGGTGAACTGTGTCATTAAACACACTGTCATTGAACTGAGACTGGTGAACTGTGTCATTAAACACACTGTCATTGAACTGAGACTGGTGAACTGTGTCATTAAACACACTGTCATTGAACTGAGACTGGTGAACTGGGTCATTAAACACACTGTCATTGAACTGAGACTGGTGAACTGTGTCATTAAACACACTGTCATTGAACTGAGACTGGTGAACTGTGTCATTAAACACACTGTCATTGAACTGAGACTGGTGAACTGTGTCATTAAACACACTGTCATTGAATTGAGACTGGTGAACTGTGTCATTAAACACACTGTCATTGAACTGAGACTGGTGAACTGTGTCATTAAACACACTGTCATTGAACTGAGACTGGTGAACTGTGTCATTAAACACACTGTCATTGAATTGAGACTGGTGAACTGTGTCATTAAACACACTGTCATTGAACTGAGACTGGTGAACTGTGTCATTAAAAATAACTTCTTAGTGATCCCTTCCCGTGCAAGTCCCGTTAACGAGATTGATTTGACAACACCCAGTGAAATTGCGCCAGCGTAACAGATGTCTAGGTGCCAGCGTAACGGATGTCTCGGCGCCAGCGTGACAGATGTCTCGGCGCCAGCGTAACAGACGTCTCGGCGCCAGCATAACAGACGTCTCGGCGCAAGCGTAACAGACGTCTCGGCGCCAGCGTAACAGACGTCTCGGCGCCAGCGTAACAGATGTCTCGGCGCCAGCGTAACAGATGTCTAGGCGCCAGCGTAACAGATGTCTAGGGGCCAGCGTAACAGATGTATCGGGGCCAGCGTAACAGATGTCTCGGCGCCAGCGTAACAGATGTCTCGGCGCCAGCGTAACAGATGTCTCGGTGCCAGCGTAACACACGTCTCGGCGCCAGCGTAACGGACGTCTCGGCGCCAGCGTAACGGATGTCTCGGCGCCAGCGTAACGATGTCTCGGCGCCAGCGTAACAGATGTCTTGGCGCCAGCGTAACAGATGTCTAGGTGCCAGCGTAACAGATGTCTCGGGGCCAGCGTAACAGATGTCTCGGGGCCAGCGTAACAGATGTCTCGGCGCCAGCGTAACAGATGTCTCGGCGCCAGCGTAACGGATGTCTCGGCGCCAGCGTAACGGATGTCTCGGCGCCAGCGTAACGGATGCCTCGGCGCCAGCGTTACGGATGTCTCGGCGCCAGCGTAACAGATGTCTAGGTGCCAGCGTAACAGATTTCTAGGTGCCAGCGTAACAGATTTCTAGGCGCCAGCGTAACGGATGTCTCGGCGCCAGCGTAACGGATGTTCGGCGCCAGCGTAACGGATGTCTCGGCGCCAGCGTAACAGATGTCTTGGCGCCAGCGTAACAGATGTCTAGGTGCCAGCGTAACAGATGTCTAGGTGCCAGCGTAACAGATGTCTCGGGGCCAGCGTAACAGATGTCTCGGGGCCAGCGTAACAGATGTCTCGGCGCCAGCATAACAGATGTCTCGGCGCCAGCGTAACGGATGTCTCGGCGCCAGCGTAACGGATGTCTCGGCGCCAGCGTAACGGATGCCTCGGCGCCAGCGTTACGGATGTCTCGGCGCCAGCGTTACGGATGTCTCGGCGCCAGCGTAACAGATGTCTAGGTGCCAGCGTAACAGATTTCTAGGTGCCAGCGTAACAGATTTCTAGGCGCCAGCGTAACGGATGTCTCGGTGCCAGCGTAACGGATGTCTAGGCGCCAGCGTAACAGATGTCTCGGCGCCAGCGTAACAGACGTCTAGCTGCCAGCGTAACAGATTTCTAGGTGCCAGCGTAACGGACGTCTCGGCGCCAGCGTAACGGACGTCTCGGGGCCAGCGTAACAGATGTCTCGGCGCCAGCGTAACAGACGTCTCGACGCCAGCGTAACAGACGTCTCGGGGCCAGCGTAACAGACGTCTCGGCGCCAGTGTAACAGACGTCTCGGCGCCAGCGTAACAGATGTCTCGGGGCCAGCGTATCAGATGTCTCGGGGCCAGCGTAACAGATGTCTCGGGGCCAGCGTAACAGATGTCTCGGGGCCAGCGTAACAGATGTCTAGGTGCCAGCGTAACAGATGTCTAGGTGCCAGCGTAACAGATGACTCGGGGCCAGCGTAACAGATTCCTCGGTGCCAGCGTAACAGATGTCTCGGGGCCAGCGTAACAGATGTCTAGGTGCCAGCGTAACAGATGTCTCGGGGCCAGCGTAACAGATGTCTAGGTGCCAACGTAACAGATATCTTGGCGCCAGCATAACAGATGTCTCGGCGCCAGCATAACAGATGTCTAGGTGCCAGCGTAACAGATGTCTAGGCGCCAGCGTAACAGATTCCTCGGTGCCAGCGTAACAGATGTCTCGGGGCCAGCGTAACAGATGTCTCGGTGCCAGCGTAACAGATGTCTCGGGGCCAGCGTAACAGATGTCTCGGCGCCAGCGTAACAGATGTCTAGGTGCCAGCGTAACAGATGTCTAGGGGCCAGCGTAACAGATGTCTCGGCGCCAGCGTAACAGATGTCTAGGCGCCAGCGTAACAGATGTCTCGGGGCCAGCGTAACAGATGTCTAGGTGCCAGCTTAACAGATGTCTCGGCGCCAGCGTAACAGATGTGTAGGTGCCAGCGTAACAGATTCCTCGGTGCCAGCGTAACAGATGTCTCGGGGCCAGCGTAACAGATGTCTAGGTGCCAGCGTAACAGATGTCTCGGCGCCAGCGTAACAGACGTCTCAGCACCAGCGTAACAGATGTCTCGGGGCCAGCGTAACAGATGTCTCGGCGCCAGCGTAACAGATGTCTCGGCGCCAGCGTAACAGATGTCTCGGTGCCAGCGTAACAGATGTCTCGGGGCCAGCGTAACAGATGTCTCGGCGCCAGCGTAACAGATGTCTAGGTGCCAGCGTAACAGATGTCTAGGGGCCAGCGTAACAGATGTCTAGGTGCCAGCGTAACAGATGTCTCGGCGCCTGTTACTCTGGCACCTAGACATGTTTATTCTGACCAGAGACACGAGGTGTTTATTCTGACCAGAGACACGAGGTGTTTATTCTGACCAGAGACACGAGGTGTTTATTCTGACCAGAGACACGAGGTGTTTATTCTGACTAGAGACACGAGGTGTTTATTCTGACTAGAGACACGAGGTGTTTATTCTGACTAGAGACACGAGGTGTTTATTCTGACCAGAGACACGAGGTGTTTATTCTGACTAGAGACACGAGGTGTTTATTCTGACTAGAGACACGAGGTGTTTATTCTGACTAGAGACACGAGGTGTTTATTCTGACTAGAGACACGAGGAAGCTCGTTAGATGTGCAGGACAACAGTATGTTGATGTCTGTAGAGTCGTGATTCGTCGCTTGCATGTCAATATCAGACTGGGGATTTTGTAATCAAACATAACAATGACAAATAAATAGTCCGCCCAATGGTGGAGAGTCATAACTAGCCACGTTACGCTCCACTCAGTAGTTTGTAAGTCTTTGGGTTGCGTCATGATTCTAGGATGCATACAAATGAGAAAAGAAACACCCACTGAAGAGTTGTGATGTTCTGAAGTAGTCTTGAAATGTTATTGTATCTTCAGCAGCAGCCATCGCCAGTGTCCTTTTCCAGATAATAAGGTAATCTGCCAATCGTGGGTGGGCAGGCTTTGCCATTTGGGACCAATGGGATGTCCGTTCCGTTGGCATGCTGGGCCAATACAACACCACAGGTATGGACCTCTCACAGTATCTGAAGAGAAATATATATTTGTAGACACTTATTATTTTTTATTTTTTTTTACCAAGAACCATTCTTGATTCTAACACAAAGTGTAAAATACACTACAAAGACTCACAAGGTAGCTGTTATTTCAATCAAGAAACGTTCCAACTCAGACAAAAGGACCAATAACAAGAGACTAATCTTGCTGGGGGTTTCTTTCAATGGGGAGAAAAAAAAATGTAAGACGGAAAGTGCTCCACTTGTAAGAAGACATTTAGAAATGTGTATAATCTGAAACAGCATGTGAGAACTCACTTTGGAGACAGGGATGACATTCACAACACAGCAAGGTCTGGAAAAACACCAGCTAACTCACACTGGAGAGAAACCTTATGCGTGCTCTGAATGCGGAACGACATTTAATAGTTTGTCTCATGCTAAACGGCATGAGAAAAAATACTTACTAGATGGGCCTAGCTGTTTCTCCTGTGATCAGTGTGACAAGACATTTAGTAGTGTGAATTATCTGAGACCGCATGAGAACCCACTCAGGTGATATCTGTCTCTCTTGTGATGAATGTGGGAAGCGTTTTGCATCATGGCAAAGTCTGGAAAAACATGAGCTAACTTGCACTGGAGAGAAACCTCATGTATGCTCTGAATGTGGAAAGATATTCCGTCATATTGGTCATCTTAAGACACATCAGAAAGTACACAGGAAAGAAACACAAGAAAATAAATCGAGGACGAGTATTTGTCCTCATTGTGGGAAAGGCTTCGATAATTCTGGGAAGTTAACCAGACACTTGAGGCTTCTCGCTTCAGAGAAACCTTACACCTGCTCATATTGCAGGAAGACCTATGCACAGAAGTCCAACTTAGACAGTCACATGCGGACCCACACTGGGGAGAAACCTTACCAGTGCTCCGATTGTGGCAAAATGTTTGCTGTTATTTCAACCATGAAAAAACGGCAGGAGATTCATGCAGCACACAGGGTGAAGCCTCATGCTTGCACTACGTGTGGGATGGGCTTTGCACGACATGAATACTGAAAAGAAACATAACACCATTCACACTGAAGAGAAACCTTACCAGTGCTCTGATTGTGGAAGGAGTTTAGGGCTTCTTGAGCAATTAACTTGGCAGCAGAAAAAAGCACATAGAGAATCCATTCCCTTGCTTTGTTTGAAAGCAGCATTTTGTTTCAATGCGCTATCTGTGAGAAAAGGTTTGGCCGGGCAGCGTCACTGAGGGAACATCAGGAGATCCATTCCAGAGCGCCCAAGGACCAATAGCTGCACAGAGAACTCTACATAGTAGCTTCAACTGTCTGTACTAGAACTAGTTCAGAAGTATTATTTATCATTGTTTCATGCATTGTTTGAACCTGTTTGTCTTTATACCATGTTAGTCATTTAGCAGACTCTCTTACGTCTTGCTCACGGGCACAGACAGGTTTTCCACCTAGTCGGCTCTGGGATTCGAAACAGCAATCTTCCAGTTACTGGCCCAATGCTTTTAACTGCTAGCCACCTGCCTCCCTATAGCAGATTATACTGATACTATATACAGTTGAAGTCGTAAGTTTACATCCACTTAGGTTGGAGTCATTAAAACTCATTTTTCAACCACTCCACAAATTTCTTGTTAACAAACTATCATTTTGGCAAGTCGGTTAGGACATCTACTTTGTGCATGACACAAGGAATTATTCCAACAATTGTTTAGACAGATTATTTCACTTACAATTCACTGTATCACAATTCCAGTGAGTCAGAAGTTTATGTACACTAAGTTGACTGTGCCTTTAAACAGCTTGGAAAATTCCAGAAAATTATGTCATGGCTTTAAAAGCTTCTGATAGGCTAATTGACATCATTTGAGTCAATTGGCGGTGTACCTGTGGATGTATTTCAAGGCCTACCTTCAAACTCAATGCCTCTGCTTGACAGCATGGGAAATTCAAAAGAAATCAGCCAAGACCTCAGAAAAGAAATTGTAGACATCCACAAGTCTGGTTCATCCTTGGGAGCAATTTCCAAATGCCTGAAGGTACCACGTTCATCTGTACAAACAATAGTACGCAAGTATTAACACCATGGGACCACGCAGCCGTCATACCCCTGTCATGACGTTGGCCTGTGGGTAAGGTTTATGACCCCCCCCATAAATACCTTTCTCCCTTCCCTCTCTCTCTGACTCTACTGAATGACTCTTGAATAGCCTTGTTAAACATAGAGAGTCTGGGAACATCAAACAAGTGGGGGGAAAGGAACCATATTTCGGTAATAGAACCAGTTGAAAATATGCGTTGGTACTTAATGTATATGATGTCTGTTCGGTGGTCATCTGAGACATTATGACTGATGACAGGACGACATAAACTGTATCTGGGAAAGTCTACACATTCTAGTTATCAGATTCACATGGAATTGTGCAAATTAAATGTTTGAATATGAAACTATTTGTGATAAGATTAAATGTAATTTTAGCTTCCAAATGAGAGAATTGGGTTTTCATAAGGTTAGAGCCCTGCTCAATCAGTGGCCCGCCCCTGTGAAGAGACATGGGTTATAAACTATGAAACACACCCTTCTCTCCCTCCACTATATAAGCCCTTGATGAAAATGTAACCTCCTGTTCCGAGGACAATAGGACGATGGTCCATACGTTAAAAAGGACTAACATGTCAACTACAGAACTAAGCCAACCTCAGCGTGAGCTTTGGTTGTGAATGGTATGAACTTTGAACTCTTATTCACTAAAGAAGTGAGACATCCTAGCCGTTGAGTTAGCAGCAGCCGCTGTAAACGTGGGCTAGGAAAGGACGGACGACGTATCCAGTCTAACACACAACGACATCACTACAATGTATACCATTTACCACCATAGTCATTCTTCCGAGGACAGCAAGATCTCTGCTGGGCAACACGGCTAGCATCTACGACCAACCTACCGAAGCGCAGCTCAGAATAAATATTTATTGCATTTTCCTTTTCCAAATGGGCGGTAATTTAGAATGCATAAGATACTGTATTTACGATAGCACAGCTTCTCCCTTTGTTCCTCAGTCTTCCCGCTCTTTCATTCAAGCCCAACCCCCTCTCTTTGTGTAACAAGCCATCATACAGGTTCCGTCCACCAGGATCGTTTTCTGTATGACATAATTTGCATTCTGTGTATATGTAATTCTGTGTGATTAGTTAGGTATTTAGGAAATGAATAATTAAACCCAATTTTGTATTGCTGATTCAACTTGTTAGCCAGGGTTCATGAAGATAACAAAGCATTTACAACTTTCAGATCAGACTGAATTAAGGTGACGATTGATATTGACTGCTATTGATGTAAAATATTACTAGGTCTTTCAGAGTTTATTCGGAAGATAACAGCTCTATAAACACTCTTTCGTGGTGCCTCGACTTTCTAGTTAATTGCATTTACATGATTAGCTTAATCAGGTAGTATTAATTACAGAGAAAGGATTTTATAGAATAGCATGTCATATCACTTAATCCGGCACAGCCAAAGACACGACACCCCTCAGGAAGAAGACACGTTCTGTCTCCTAGAGATGAACGCACTTTGGTGCAAAATGTGCAAATCAATCCCAGAACAACAGCAAAGTACCTTGTGAAGATGCTGGAGGAAACGGGTACAAAAGTATCTATATCCACAGTAAAACGAGTCCTATGTCAACATAACCTGAAAGGCCGCTCAGCAAGGAAGAAGCCACTGCTCCAAAACCACCATAAAAAAGCCAGAATAGGGTTTGCAACTGCACATGGGGACAAAGATCGTACTTTTTGGAGAAATGTCCTCGGTCTGATGAAACAAAAATATAACTGTTTGGCCATAATGACCATCATTATGTTTGGAGGAAAAAGGGGGAGGCTTGCAAGCCGAAGAACACCATCCCAACCGTAAAGCACGGGGGTGGCAGCATCATGTTGTGGGGGAGCTTTGCTGCAGGAGGGACTGGTGCACTTCACAAAATAGATGACATTATGAGGAATGAAAATTGTGTGGATATATTGAAGCAACATCTCAAGACATCAGTCAGGAAGTTAAAGCTTGGTCGCAAATGGGTCTTCCAAATGGACAATGACCCCAAGCATACTTCCAAAGTTGTGGCAAAATGGCTTAAGGACAACAAAGTCAAGGTATTGGACTGGTCATCACAAAGCCCTGACCTCAATCCTATAGAAATTGTGTGGGAAGAACTGAAAAAGCGTGTGCGAGCAAGGAGGCCTACAAACCTGACTCAGTTACTCCAGCTCTGTCAGGAGGAATGGGCCAAAATTCACCCAACTTATTGTGGGAAGCTTGTGGAAAGCTACCCGAAACATTTGACTCAAGTTAAACTATTTAAAGGCAATGCTACCAAATACTAATTGAGTGTATGCAAACTTCTGACCCACTGAGAATGTGATGAAAGAAATGAAAGCTGAAATAAATCACTCTCTACTATTATTCTGACATTTCACATTCTTAAAATGAAGTGGTGATCCTAACTGACTTAATACAGGCAATTTTTACTAGGATTAAATGTCAGGGATTGTGAAAAACTGAGTTTAAATGTATTTGGCTAAGGTGTATGTAAACTTCCGACTTCAAATGTATATGCAATCTGTAGCAACATAAATTGTATACTTTTTTGCTGTGTGAGTGAGAGGGAAAGGAAATCGAGACAGATGTTCAACTGATTTTTGTAGTTTGTCTATAGTTGCATTTAGCTATTTGTCGTTCTAATTCACTATGATCATAGTTAGATGTGGGGATATTTTTGTAAGTATTGTGCAATAAAGTATCAACAGTAGGAAATAAATACCCACTGGTCCCATGTGTTTTACCCTGCTATCTTCTAGTTGTTGTTGTGTACATATGGCTTTCAAATGCCAACTCTGTTCCACTCCATATGGGTGATTCTACAGAAGTAAATAACAATCCAACAGCCCCAAAAATATTTTAATAAGTCTTCAAACTTAGGACATTTCAAATAAAATAACATGTTATTGTTCATAAACAGGTGTAGACTAACAGTGAAATGCTTCCTTACAGGCCCTTCCCAACAATGTAGAGAGAAATAATAGAAAAGTAATAACATATACACACTGAGTAACGATAACTTGGCTCTACACACACTGAGTAACAATAACTTGGCTATATACACACAATGAGTAACGATAAGTTGGCTCTACACACACTGAGTAACAATAACTTGTCTATATACACACAATGAGTAACAATAACTTGGCTCTATACACACACACACTGAGTAACAATAACTTGGCTCTATACACACACACACTGAGTAACAATAACTTGGCTCTATACTCACACTGAGTAACGATAACTTGGCTCTATACTCACACTGAGTAACGATAACTTGGCTCTATACTCACAATGAGTAACGATAACTTGGCTCTATACACAATGAGTAACGATAACTTGGCTCTATACACAATGAGTAACGATAACTTGGCTCTATACACAATGAGTAACGATAACTTGGCTCTATACACAATGAGTAACGATAACTTGGCTATGTACACACTGAGTAATGATAACTTGGCTATGTACACACTGTCAAGTAGAGTAGGCCAGAAGGTTAAACTGAAAAACCTAACCTCTTTCAAATAAAAAGATGGCAGAGACGCAAAAGTGCTTCTGGGTGTTTATTTACATAGTGAATCCAGAATAAAAACAACAGTACTGCCATCAAAAGTATACATTATGGGACAGCTTAAAAACAATGCTGCCCCATCAACAGCTCAATCCAAAAATGGTCCCTCCTTTGAACTGAGAGGCTCTTTTTGTAGGGGAAGCCCCTCCCATCAGAACATACCAAACACTAATTAATTAAGCAATTACCATCATCAAAGCCTACGTTTTCCACTCAGCTAAACATAATAAATTATATACATTGCAATTTTGCAATCCGTTTCTCATGATACAATATACCAATATAACACATTTATAAAATCCCATCCCTACTGACATGGAGTCTTCCAATATGCCCATTCACGTGAACCAGCCAGTCGGGACAGGAACTACAAAACCAGCCCGATTACCGTTATTCTGGTCCTTATCCCAGCATACCCGGAAGCTACAGAGAGAGAAACAGAACCAAACAAACAACGCGCTCATCCATAACATTGATAAGTACAATAAACGTTGCTTAAATTAAACATGAACACTTGTCTGTATATTATCTATACCATAAACTGTTACTGACGGGAGGTAAGAATAAAGTGATTAATGTACGTACTAAGATAGCGAAGTAGATAGCGAAGTTAAGTTGTGTGTCAACTAGAGGTCGACCGATTATGATTTTTCAACGCAGATACCGATTATTGGAGGCCCCCAAAAAAAGTCTTGGCCGATTAATCGGCCGATTTTTTAATATATATATATATTTTTTTGTAATAATGACAATTACAACAATACTGAATGAACACTTATTTTAACTTAATATAATACATCAATCAAATCAATTTAGCCTCAAATAAATAATGAAACATGTTCAATTTGGTTTAAATAATGCAAAAACAAAGTGTTGGAGAAGAAAGTAAAAGTGCAATATGTGCCATGTAAGAAAGCTAACGTTTAAGTTCCTTACACAGAACATGAGAACATATGAAAGCTGGTGGTTCCTTTTAACATGAGTCTTCAATATGACCAGGTAAGAAGTTTTAGGTTGTAGTTATTAAAGGAATTATAGGACTATTTCTCTCTATACCATTTGTATTTCATATACCTTTGACTATTGGATGTTCTTATAGGCACTTTAATATTGCCAGTGTAACAGTATAGCTTCCGTCCCTCTCCTCGCCCCTACCTGGGCTCGAACCAGGAACACATCGACAACAGCCACCCTCGAAGCATCGTTACCCATCGCTCCACAAAAGCCCCGTCCCATGCAGAGCAAGGGGAACAACTACTCCAAGTCTCAGAGCGAGTGACGTCACCGATTGAAACGCTATTAGCCCGCACCCGGCTAACTAACTAGCCATTTCACATCGGTTACACAAGCCTAATCTCGGGAGTTGATAGGCTTGAAGTCAAACAGCTCAATGCTTGAAGCATTGCGAAGAGCTGCTGGCAAACGCACAAAAGTGCTGTTTGAATGAATGCTTACGAGCCTGCTGCTGCCTACCACCGCTCAGTCAGACTGCTCTACCAAATCATAGACTTAATTATAACATAATTGCACACAGAAATACGTGCTTTTGTTCATTAATATGGTCGAATCCGGAAACTATCATTTGATAACAAAACGTTTATTCTTTCAGTGAAATACGGAACTGTTCCGTATTTTATCTAATGGGTGGCATCCCTAAGTCTAAATATTGCTGTTACATTGTACAACCTTCAATGTTATGTCATAATTATGTACAATTCTGGCAAATTAATTACGGTCTTTGTTAGGAATAAATGGACTTCACACAGTTCGCAACAAGCCAGGCGGCCCAAACTGCTGCATATACCCTGACTGCTTGCACGGAACGCAAGAGAAGTGACACAATTTCCCTAATTATAAGAAATTCATGTTAGCAGGCAATGTTAACTAAATATGCAGGTTTAGAAATATATACTTATGTATTGATTTTAAAGAAAGGCATTGATGTTTATGGTTAGGTTTGGTGCAACAACAGTGTTAAATCATCACCCGTTTGGCGAAGTAGGCTGTGATTCAATGAGAAATTAACAGGCACCGCATTGATTATATGCAACGCAGGACAAGCTAGTTAACCTAGTAATATCATCAACCATGTGTAGTTAACTAGTGATTATGTGAAAATTGATATTTTTTTTTTAATAAGTTTAATGCTAGCTAGCAACTTACCTTGGCTTCTTGCTGCCCTCGAGTAACAGGTAGTCAGCCTGCCACGCAGGCTCCTCGTGGAGTGCAAAGTAAGGCAGGTGGTTAGAGCATTGGACTAGTAACCGGAAGGTTGGAAAAACGAATCCCGGAGCTGACAAGGTAAAAATCTGTCGTTCTGCCCATGAACAAGGCAGTTAACCCACTGTTCCTAGGCCGTCATTGAAAATAAGAATGTGTTCCTAACTGACTTGCCTAGTTAAATAAAGGTGTAAAAAAAAAAAAAAAAAAAAAAAAGGCCAAATCGGTGTCCAAAAATACCGATTGTTATGAAACTTGAAATCGGCCATTCCGATTAATCGGTGGACCTCTAGTGTCGACCCACATTGCTAACGGAGCAGAGAAGGGGGCGATGAGTGTGTGTGTGTCAGTAAAAGTTTAAACATTTAACAACACAAAACGGACTTCTCCGTCACACACACTGAGTAACAATAACTTGGCTATATACACAGGGGGACCAGTACTGAGTCAATGTGCAGGGGTACGAGGTAATTGAGGTAGATATCTCTGGATAAGAGCGTCTGCTAAATGACTTAAATGTAAATGTAAATAAAATGGCAGATAATAAACAGTAGCATCAGCATATGTGACAAGTCAAAGTTAGTGCAAGTCAAAGTTAGTGCAGACCCCAGGAAGAGTAGCAGGAATGAATGGGGATCCATAATAAATACAAAATGCAGGTAGTTAACCAAATAGCTACTCTGCCTAACTATTTAGCAGTCTTATGGCTTGCTAATAAGTCTTACATCGTGATGTGTTCTAATTCAATCCAAGGCATTATAAAACATATTGTTAAACTGGTCCTGCTTTATTTGAAGTGCCTCTTATGAAGGCTTAAGAAAGCATTCATAGGGCTTCATAAGCACATAGGCTTTCATGCTCTAAAAAAGATGAATACATGTGAACAAATTGGTTGTGACAGTTATGCCACATTATGAATCTTTATAGAGCATGATATATAGTTATAGATGATTTGTGAAGCATTTATGTAGTGCTTATGAAGCCTATATGAAGTCTACATAACATGCACTTAAAATAAAGCGGGACCGTTTTTATATTAATATAGTACAAAGTCATTGTTTATACACCTATTTCTATTGACGTGGCTGTCCCAAACAATGAATTCTATATTTTTAGAATACACTTATTTCTATTGAATAGAACATCTGTTATTGTATTCAAAGATACAGATCCAATTATTAGTTTTGTTTATTTTGAAACATCTTTCCCCACTTTATGATGTCACTACCGAAAATGAAATGACTGTAGAATGAATGTGCCTTAAGCCACACCCCTACAAATATCACCCAGGTGATGGGATTGGACCCCTCTCCACTATGGCCACATGGTGAGTTAGTCTGTCTGTCTGTAAACATTGTGGAGAAAATAAAATGAGGAAGTTGGTAAATCTTGATGTATTTTTAAAGAATATAAAGGTCTCATCTTTGTATATGTCTGTGACAGCCTCAATGGCGCTGCCCATGCTATCTCCATTTTAAAGTAGCATGCACCATGCTGTACCAACTGAGTTAGAGGACCAGCATGTGGCTAGTGGACAATGGGCACATTTCAGGAAAAAGTGAGGAGTATTAAGATGCGTAGCCAACCAGCTGGCTCCAACCCTCCAAGAGCCCAAACATTATGGGGCGGCAGGTAGCCTAGTGGTTAGAGCGTTGGGCCAGTAACCGAAAGGTTGCAAGATCGAATCCCCGAGCTGGCAAGGTAAAAATCTGTCATTCTGCCCCTGAACAAGGCAGTTAACCCACAGTTCCTAGGCTGGCATTGAAAATAAGAATTTGTTCTTAACTGACTTGCCTAGTTAATTTTGTATTTATTCATTTTTTTTTTACATCTATTTGGACAAAATATAATGGACCTCCATAATGTCGCATTAGCTTTCCGAAAGCTCCATTTTTCAAAACGCAGACCATCAAAAAAATCTGAGTTTTAAACCATTTCACCTGTGTTTTATGCTGAAAGTCAAGTGTTTTTTTGCTTCAATAGAGTGATCAGAGCAACTATAGTTTTCCTATACAGAAAATACATTTGGAAGAAAATATATTAATTTTCATCAGATGACAACAGAAGTGCAGGGCTACACAGCAACATTTGATTGGTAAATTGAACACTGGGTGTACAATTTAACACTTTGTAGTGTTTATATGGAGAACCACCAGAAAGTGTTGAATTTACACTTTTCAAAGTGTTGCTCTTTTAACACAGATACTTTCCAACACCAGTGGCATTAACAGTGTACACTAACTCAGTGTTAAAGGTACACTGTTATGGTGTTCCCTAATACCTTGTATTTAACATATACTTTTTATTTTTGCCTTTCGATGTGAATTGTAGAGTTACCACACGTGACTATTGGTTAGTGACAAAGACATGGTGGTTGCATTTGTTCATTTTCAGTCCTGTGGCCTTCAAGTGAGATCCTAAGTGAATGTTAACAATAAAACGTAATACAACATAATTCATAAGCCATTATTGAGGGCCTAGTTTTACCCCAATACATTGGCCTGAAACTCATGGTTTACAGGCAAAATCAGGCCTGCAAGTCCCATTATGCTGGCTCGCAATGTGAGTGGGGATAACCAACATTTGGAATTTTATTCACCCGCAGCCTGCATTCAGAATGACTACCGGGTTGGGAAGACTAAGGTATGAGACTACCTTAAGCATCGAAACTTGAACAACCATTTCAGTAACGGGTGCAATAAATCCAAATAACAGACTGGATTAGCTTAGAAAAATGTATGTTATTTATTTAAGCATAAGATTAATTAATCAAATCAATGTACATGCAAAAAAACAGATTTTTAGAATTGTGTGTTTAAATATCTAACTGCAATAGAGCATGCTGGGAAATATGATTGCCGTGGTTTTGGTTTAAAACTGGTTATTAACACCAACACTGGGGTTCTTTTACACCAATTAGTTCATTTAACTCATGAACCAACACTAGAAAATGTTACACTGAAACGGCCAGTTCAAGGAAAAACACCATGTTTACACTATAACTCAAAAGTAAGATATCATGCACTCACACACTTCTGTCAGTGTTTCAGATGGGGAAGAGGAGCGGCAGGTAGCCTAGTGGTTAGTGTTGATCCAATCCCTGAGCTGACAAGCTAAAAATGTTGTTCTGTCCCTGAACAAGGCAGTTAACCCACTGTTCCCTGGTAGGCTGTCATTGTAAATAAGAATTTGTTCTTAACTGACTGGCCTAGTTAAATAAGGTTACATTTTTTACAAAATTTAAGAGGAAAGAAACTGAAGAAGAGGCGAGACTTCATCTACTAATCAATCAGTGATTGGTTCAGCTGCTGTATAAAATCAGTAAATTATATGGTGCATTCAAGACCACTGGCCAGGTCGCAGTTGTAAATGAGAACTTGTTCTCAACTTGCCTACCTGGTTAAATAAAGGTGAAATAAAATAAAAAAGACCACTGGGAACTTGAGAAAAACTAGCTCGGACTGGGAAACATGAGCTGAGACTGGTGTTGGATGACAGTGCACAATGATTTTTCACAGTCTGCACTTTCAAGCCGTACCACTGAAGATCCGTATTATTGTGCAATTAATTGAAATTCAAAGCCAATTTCCCATTGAGCCGACATATACAGTGTTTACTGTGAATGCAGTGTCCGCGAACGTAGTGAATTAACCTATGGAGTGCACATCCTGGCTCAGTGGCCAGCCCAGTTGATTTCACACTATCAGAGGACTGTTGGTGAGGAACACTGCTGAGAGGGAGCAGAGGCTGATCATGTAGTCATCCATCACTACAGTCACAGTATAGAGTCAGAACCACCATGCTAAACCCCCCACTAAGTCACAGTATAGAGTCAGAACCACCATGCTAAACCCCCCACTAAGTCACAGTATAGAGTCAGAACCACCATGCTAAACTACCCACTAAGTCACAGTAGAGTCAGAACCACCATGCTAAACCCCCCACTAAGTCACAGTATAGAGTCAGAACCACCATGCTAAACCCCCCACTAAGTCACAGTATAGAGTCAGAACCACCATGCTAAACTACCCACTAAGTCACAGTATAGAGTCAGAACCACAGTATAGAGTCAGAACCACCATGCTAAACCCCCCACTAAGTCACAGTATAGTCAGAACCACCACGCTAAACCACGCACTAAGTCACAGTATAGAGTCAGAACCACCACGCTAAACCACCCACTAAGTCACAGTATAGAGTCAGAACCACAGTATAGAGTCAGAACCACCATGCTAAACTACCCACTAAGTCACAGTATAGAGTCAGAACCACCATGCTAAACCCCCCACTAAGTCACAGTATAGAGTCAGAACCACCACGCTAAACCACCCACTAAGTCACAGTATAGTCAGAACCACCATGCTAAACCCTCCACTAAGTCACAGTATAGAGTCAGAACCACCATGCTAAACCCCCCACTAAGTCACAGTATAGAGTCAGAACCACCATGCTAAACCCCCCACTAAGTCACAGTATAGAGTCAGAACCACAGTATAGAGTCAGAACCACCATGCTAAACCCCCCACTAAGTCACAGTATAGAGTCAGAACCACCATGCTAAACTACCCACTAAGTCACAGTATAGAGTCAGAACCACGATGCTAAGCTTTAAATCTCTGGCTTAGTGGTAACCAGGGTTAGGGTCAATTCCATTTCAATTCAGTAAAGTACACTGAAATTCCAATTATCTTCAATGCTTTTCAAATGGGGGAAATTTGGAATTGAGTTTACTTTCTGAATTGACTAATTGGCCCCAACCCTGGTGGAAACAGTGTGTCACAGGTCTTGGGTCAGACACTGGTAGGTTTGCGTACTGTGTGTGTCCCGCGAGATGACTTCACCACTCAGTACATACAGTTTTATCAGTTAGAACTACATGACCAATATGGAGCAGAGACAGAAATGACTGAGGCCAAGCAGTTACACACATCACTTATTGGCCCTGTTCAATCTCTCTCACACGCACACAGAGAAACAGAACATGAAAACTGTGTCAACTTCTTTCCTAGGAGACTTCTAACGATCTATCTGTCGTTGTGACTAACAGGGACATGTGTTTAGTTCTGAGAGAAGGAAACTAAATCAGCTTGATGATTAGTTGACCATTTGAAATCAGCTGTGTACTGCTAGAGCAAAAACCAAAATGTGCACCGAGTTTGGGAAACCCTGTCCTATGTACTTGTGGAGATCTGAGAGCATATGATTGGTGTAAGCAACATGATGAAACTTCCACCTAGCCTATCAGTGGGCAAAGTGGAGCTATTACCAGATTGCTTACACCTGTCAAATCCTCTCAGATCTCCACAAGTGAGTAGGGGTTGATTTAGGACTGGGCCTTTGATAGAAGTGAGGTAAAATACTAATACACCAGCAGCTATCCTCCTAGAGGACATGGATACACTTTACATTGCATCATGGCTAAATATATACAAATAAACCTTAATACATGCAGCTACATGACAGAGATATATTCCTATACAGCGTTGAGATGAGACCCATAGAAAAACTGAGGCTAAACAATTATTATTTCACAAACATCTTTATTGTCCCTGTTTATACACACAGAGAGACAGAGAGAGAGAGACAGAGAGAACAAGAAATGGACAACTGTGTCAACTTCTTTTCTAGGACACATCTAATGATTTGTAGTTGTGACTAACAGGGACATGTGTTTAGTCCTGAGAGAAGGACACTAAATCAGCAAGAAGTACGTAGTGATATAGCATTACATTGACTAAGTTTCACAGTACTAGTAGTATCTGGTATCAGGACCAACAGCTTAAAACTAGTGATGCACCGATGATATTTTTGGCCGACACCGATATACGATATTTTCCTTGCTAAAAAAACAGATACCGATAACCAATATGAACAATTTTTGTGGCTTTTTAAGCATTCTAGTACAGTTAAATAGTGAACACACACACACGGACACAGCGGTCTAAGGCACTGCAGCTCAGTGCAAGAGGCGTCACTACAGTCCCCAGTTCAAATCCAAGTTGTATCACATCCAGCCGTGATTGGGATTCCCATAGGGCGGCGCACAATTGGCCCAGCGTCATCCGGGCCGTCAATGTAAATAAGAATTTGTTCTTAACTGACTTGCCTAGTTAAATAAAGGTTACACACACACACACACTGATCAAAAAGTTATTTTGTTGGCATTTACGTATGTGCCCATTACCAGTAAAACATAATCAAAACATATTTCTTAAACTTACTTGCTGTGCTGTTTCGTTGTTCATTTGTTCAGTCGTTTCATTCTCAACCAGGATTTCTCATGCTATGGAACGCCGTTTGGGTTTTTGCGTGTCAGACGTGTCAAATAACACTATTTGACATAATACTTTAGCTCGTTCATAAATTTTTTACATAGTGTAATCAATGTGTAATAACTATCACTCGTATTTCATATGTCGCAAAGATTCATCGATACATATGCTATAATGCTGGTAAACCTGTCTCGCGCGCACCTACAGTGCTGGTCATAACAAAAAAAGCTAGCTAGCTCATGGATGCGACAATGTTCTTCCCCAAAAACATAGCAAAACGACATCTGTTTCAGTAGCTGTAGTTAGCTAGCTAACTATATAGCTAGGTGTCATCTAAAATAACCCTAATTTATAAGACCATTCTTATTTGATTAATGGTCGGACCCATCTGTGTGAAGCTAGCCACAATAAGGATTAGCTACAATAGTGGACTTTGCGGTTAGCCTTCAAAATAAAAGTATGGCATAATTATACTATATGTATTAATTTGCATCACTGTCAATTACATACTTTTATTTTGAAGGCAAACTGCAAATTCCACTATTGTGCCTAATCCTTATTGTGGCTAGCTTCACAACACATAACCCGGTCCGGTCGAGCCTCACTAGCCAGATGAAGCTAGCTAGCTGCTTACAACATTAGCTTTGGGCAACAGGGTTAGCTGGCTAGCTATTTATTTTCATGAACTGAATTTCAATTTCATTAGGCGAACAACAAGTGGCAACCGAGCTAATACTTACAAGGAATCCTATATCATTGCTAAGAATAATGAAAATGACTGCAGCTTATACTGGTCATTGTTTTCAGGCTGGTTGTATTGGTACCAAGCTAAAGCTAGCTACCCCAGAAGTTGCGGTCGAACAAATTATGCTTTATTACCAACGCAGTATTGTAAACACATCGTTCGTGGCCGGTGTTTGCTTGTTTGCAGACTTTTTTGTACAGCTTTGACAGTGCTACGGTTTCTTTTTTGACACGCAAAGACACAAGCGTTACATAGTATGTATGTCGTAAAGCTAATAGCAGTGACGCTATTACTGTGTAACTCTGGTAGGGCAACATCTGAAAAATAGAGCACTTGTTAGTGTGTACCGGTGCTCGACGAGTCGGCGAAAGCCAACATCACCTACGACAGAGAACGGTTGATTGTCAAGGGGAATGAATTCTATTATCTTGGATTTAATGGATTTCGCCTTTGAGTTGTCTCGCTGAAATTTTCTTACTCTTTCAAATGACTGCTTGACTACTCGATCCACACGGCAGACATTGTGGGCTAGGTTAAGAATTCTGTGTTGTAGGTGTAGCGCAAAATTTTATGTGGCGTCATTACGTTATGTACCTACGTTACATAGGTATATACGGTAGCTTTGACATCGGTTTTAAACATAGGTGTTAAACTAGACATCGGCCGATACCGATGTTGGCATTTTTAGCTAATATCAGACGATTCCGATATGTTCACCGATATATCGCGCATCCCTACTTAAAACCCCTTAAAATAATGTAAGAGAAATAGAGCCTACAGAGAATACTTTCTGATATTCTGACTTCTTGTACAGACACATGGTACTAGTTACTGTGTAGAGTTCTCTGTGCAGCTATTGGTCCTTGGGAGCTTGGTCCTTGGTGACCCTACCGTGGATACGCTGGTGATTTTTGAGGGTTGCCGAGCGAGCAAACCCCTTCCCACAGTCAAGGCATTTGAACGGTTTCTCTCCAGTGTGGGTTCGCAAGTGTCTTATCAGATTAGATGTACTAGTGAAGCTCCTCGCACAGTGAGAACAGGTATGAGGCTTCTCACCTGAATGTACCATTAGATGTTCTTTAAGACGTTGTTTAACAGAGAAACATTTCCCGCACAGAGAGCAAAGGTACGGCTTCGCTCCAGTGTGGGTTCGCAGATGTTTTGTGAGTGTATCCCCATCAGCAAAACTCCTCCCACATTCAGAGCAGTGGTACGGTTTCTCTCCAGTGTGGGTTCGTATGTGTCTTTTCAGGATAGGTGTATTAGCGAAACTCCTTTCACAGTGAGAACATTTATAAGACTTCTCACCTGAATGTACCAAGAGGTGTAATTGAAGTTGTTGTTTACCAGAGAAACATTTCCCACACTGGGAGCAAAGGTGTGGCTTCTCTCCAGTGTGTACTCGCAGATGGACTGCTAAATTCCCCTTATCAGCATATCTCTTGTCACATAGGGAGCAGTGGTAAGGCCTTGTATGCTTTTTCTGATGAACAATCAGGGTGTGCTTTGAAACAAAACACTGTTTGCAAACAAAGCAAGGGAATAGCCTCTCTCCATGTGCTTTTTTCTGGTGCCGAGTTAAATGATCAAGCAGACGGAAGCTCTTTCCACAGTCAGAGCACTGATGCGGTTTCACTCCAGTGTGAATGGTGCAATGTTTTTTTAAGTATTCATGTCGAGCAAAGCCCTTTCCACAGGTAGTGCAAACATGAGGCTTCACCCTATGTGTTGAATGAACCTCTTGGTGTCTTTTCATTGTTTTAATAGCAGCAAACATTTTGCCACAATCGGAGCACTGGTAAGGTTTCTCCCCAGTGTGAAGTCTCACATGTTGGGTTAACTTTCCAGAGTAACCAAAGCTTTTCCCACAATGAGGGCAAATGTACAGTTTGTTCTCAGTGTGGCCTCTCTGATGTCTCTTTAGGTGATCAGCCCGACGGAATCTCTTTCCACAATCAGAGCACACATGAGGGATGGAGTGACTCATCTGGTGTTTTTCCAGAAGTTTTAGTGTAACAAAACTCTTCTCACACTGGTCACAGGGGTGAGATCCGTCTCTTGAGGGGTTTTTCTCATGTTTTTTAGACCGACTGGTAAATGTCTTGTCACAAGAGCGGCGGAGGGCCTCATTGGATGGCCCCGGCAAAGACAGGGGGAGGGCCTCATCGGATGGCCCCGGCGAAGACACGGGGAGGGCCTCATCGGATGGCCCCGGCGAAGACACGGGGAGGGCCTCATCGGATGGCCCCGGCGAAGACACGGGGAGGGCCTCATCGGATGGCCCCGGCGAAGACAGGGGGAGGGCCTCATCGGATGGCCCCGGCGAAGACAGGGGGGCTCCTGTTCTCATCTGTGTGTGACCTGTCAATACAGGAAAGTGGTCCATGGTAGTGTTCATAGTAGCCACAGCAGAGGATCCCAGTCTGGTAGAACTCCCTGGATGATCCTTTAGATCTTTTGGGATTGTGACTTTATCAGAATCAGCGTTCAGTGTTGAAGTCTCCTTGGCCAGAGAGAGATGTTCATTCAGGACCCTGTTCTCCTTTGTCTGATAGAACTACCTGGATGGTAGAACTCCCTGGATGGTAGAACTCCCTGGATGGTAGAACTCCCTGGATGGTAGAACTCCCTGGATGGTAGAACTCCCTGGATGGTAGAACTCCCTGGATGGTCCCTTTGTTTATCACAAGTGTAGAGGTCATTGTACTCTTCCTCTTTCACTACAATTAACAAGTCACATGGCTTGCATTTTCATGGCTTTACCGTCCGACTCCGACAGGCTCATACTCGGGTTAGGATCAGTAAGAGAAGCTTTGCCGGTGTCAGCCAGGCAGACTAGTTAGTCGATTGAAGTAACAGCAACAGTCCCGTGAGTCCTTGCAGTCTTTTTTACACGTTTGGTGTAAGCATCAAGAAGGGGTCTTGGTAATATATATATATATATATATATATATATATTTTCTGGCGAGAGGTGGTCTTCACTCTTCAGATACTCTGAGATGTCTGGTGAGATCCGGACCTGTGTGAATGGGAGAATATAGAGTCAGACGAAGAAAACAAAGGAGACAGGGCTACTGGCTAGCTACCAAGCTGAAGTCAAGTTTAGCGAGTGAACGTTATTTATATTGAGGGATACCTGGAGGTAATCGGACCTCTTTGAACTGAAAATGTATGGCCCTCCCCCTGAGGAAAATATATTTCTACCTGGCCCTCCCCGAGCATTTGAAAAAAGTGAAAACAGGTTTTTTGAAATGTTTGCAAATGTATTAAAATAAAAAAACAGATACCTTATTTACATAGGTATTCACACCCTTTGCTATGAGACTCAAAATTAAGCTCAGGTGCATCCTGTTCCCATTGATCATCCTGGAGATGTTTCTACAACTTGATTGGAGTCCACCTGTGGTAAATTCAATTGATTGGACATGATTTGGAAAAGCATACACCTGTCTATATAAGGTCCCACAGTTGTCAGAGCAGAAACCAAGTCATGAGGTCAAAGGAATTGTACGTAAAGCTCCGAGACAGGATTGTTTCGAGGCAAAGATCTGGAGAAGGGTACCAAAACATTTCTGCAGCATTGAAGGTCCACAAGAACACAGTGGCCTCCATCATTCTTAAATGGAAGAAGTTTGGAACCACCTAGACTCTTTCTAGAGCTGACCGCCCGGCCAAACTGAGCAATCGGGGGAGAAGGGCCTTGGTCACGGAGGTGACCAAGAACCCGATGGTCACTCTGACAGAGCTCCAGAGTTCCTCTGTGGAGATGGGAGGACCTTTCAGAAGGTTCCCCCGGGGGGACTCCAATCAACATGAAGAAATATCTCAAGGATGAGCAATGTCAATAGGATGCAACTGAGCTCAATTTCAAGTCTCATAGCAAAGGCCCTGAATACTTACGTAAATAAGGTATTTCTGTTTTGTATATTTAATAAAGTGTGCAAACATTTATAAAAACCTGTTTTCACTTTGTCATTATGGGGTATTGTGTGTAGATTGATGAGGGGGAAAAAAAGTATTTAATCCATTTTAGAATAATGCTGTAATATAACAAAATGTGGAAAAACTGAAAGGGTCTGAATACTTTAGTTTTGTTTTGCTGCTTTGCACCCCAGTATCTTTACTTGCACATTCACCTTCTGCACATCTATCACTCCAGTGTTTAATTGCTAAATTGTAATTACTTCGCCACTACGGCCTATTTATTGCCTTACCTCATTTGCACACACTGTATATAGCTTTTTTCCTATTGTGTTTTTGACTGTACGTTTGTTTATTCCATGTGTAACTCTGTTGTTGTATGTGTCTAAGTGCTTTGCTTTATCTTGGCCAGGTCGCAGTTGTAAATGAGAACTTGTTCTCAACTGGCCTACCTGGTTAAATAAAGGTGAAATAAAAAAATATTTATATATTAATAAATAAAAAAATATATAAAAACATCTGGATCAGCTACGGGTATATTCTCCACAGTTTACAAGGTCCAGAAAGGTACACTAACAGGCTACTCATATGGTGGATTTTGATCTCGCTCTCTCTCTCTCTCTTTGACAGGGACATATTCATTCTGGAAACCCTTCGATAACCAAAATGGAAGCAAGCAGAGCAAAACAAGTGTTTCTATTGACCAAATTCAGGTAGGTCCCTTCCCGTTTCGTTTGCTTCCTGTTTTGCAACAGAATCGGCGTAATGAATATTCCCCCAGTTCTATTGGTTTCTGTATTTTACATTCAGCAAGCTGTAGTAGTAAATATAATGCTGGTAATAAATGTAGAACAAGATATTGTAAGCCTAGTCTAGCTTTACCTGGGATTCTAAGAGCTGAAGATAAATGATTAGGAGTTATACTACAGGGAATAGCCTATAGACCTACCCGATGAATTTACACACAATGAAATATATTTTAAAATCAGTTTTATATGAAATGACAGGCAGCCTAGCGTCAACATATCACGGGTAAAAGAAGAACAACTCATAGGCATACAGAGCCCAGCCATCCACATGGACTGTTGTCCTCCCCATTCGGTAGCAACTCCTCAAACACCAGATTTAATCCATTCACATTTTTCCGCATTGAGGAACCATCTCCTTTCGACTACAAAATTCCATTGTCAAAGTTTGATGAACAAATTTTCCCACGAAGGACCGCTGCGCCACCTTCCTGTTTAGCTGAGCACAGCACAACAAGGTGAGTCCAAAATGTCTTGTATGTTGCTGCATAAATGATGTCATACGCCAGGGAGATATGTATACTGTAGCTAAGAAAGTAATACTAAGTGTATGTTGGGCTACTAACAGCTTACTACACATGTGCCTCACCCTAATCTTAATTTCACCTGTACTGTTCTGACTTGGTTGTGCACATGTAACCTATAGCCTGTTTTAGAGAAATGTAATCATTGAATATTGTAAGAGCATTCATTGTCTGCTTATATTAGAGGTCGACCGACTATGATTTTTCAACGCCGATACCGATTAAATCGGCCAACTTTAAAAAATATATATATATATATATATATATATATATATATATATATAAATAAAACACATTTTTTAAATGTATTTATTTATTTGTAATAATGACAATTACAACAATACTGAATGAACACTTATTTTAACTTAATATAATACATCAATCAAATCAATTTAGCCTCAAATAAATAATGAAACATGTTCAATTTGGTTTAAATAATGCAAAAACAAAGTGTTGGAGAAGAAAGTAAAAGTGCAATATGTGCCATGTAAGAAAGCTAACGTTTAAGTTCCTTGCTCAGAACATGAGAACATATGAAAGCTGGTGGTTCCTTTTAACATGAGTCTTCAATATTCCCAGGTAAGAAGTTTTAGGTTGAGGTAATTATAGGACCATTTCCCTCTATACCATTTGTATTTCATATACCTTTGACTATTGGATGTTCTTATAGGCATTTTAGTATTGCCAGTGTAACAGTATAGCTTCCGTCCCTCTCCTCGCCCCGAACCAGGAACACATCGACAACAGCCACCCTCGAAGCATCGTTACCCATCGCTCCACAAAAGCCACGGCCCTTGCAGAGCAAGGGGAACAACTACTCCAAGTCTCAGAGCGAGTGACGTTTGAAACGCTATTAGTGCGCACCCTGTTAACTAGCTAGCCATTTCACATCGGTTACACCAGCCTAACCTCGGGAGTTGATAGGCTTGAAGTCATAAACAGTGCAATGCTTGAAGCATTGCGAAGAGCTGCTGACAAACGCACGAAAGTGCGGTTTGAATGAATGCTTACGAGCCTGCTGCTGCCTACCACCACTCAGTCAGACTGCTCTATCAAATCATAGACTTATAACATAACACACAGAAATACGAGCCTTTAGGTCATTAACATGGTCATATGCGGAAACTATCATTTCAATAACAAAACGTTTATTCTTTCAGTGAAATACGGAACCGTTCCGTATTTTATCTAACGGGTGGCATCCATAAGTCTAAATATTCCTGTTACATTGCACAACAACCTTTAATGTTATGTCATAATTACGTACAATTCTGGCAAATTAGTTCGCAACGAGCCAGGCGGCCCAATCTGTTGCATATACCCTGACTCTGCATGCAATGAACGCAAGAGAAGTGACACAATTTCCCTAGTTTAATATTGCCTGCTAAGATGAATTTCTTTTAACTAAATATGCAGGTTTAAAAATATATACTTCTGTGTATTGATTTTAAGAAAGGCATTGATGTTTATGGTTAGGTACATTCGTGCAACGATTATGCTTTTTTCGCAAATGCACTTTTGTTAAATCATCCCGTTTGGCGAAGTTGGTTGTCTTTGTTAGGAAGAAAGTCTTCACAGTTCGCAACGAGCCAGGCGGCCCAAACTGCTGCATATACCCTGACTCTGTTGCACAGAACGCAAGAGAAGTGACACAATTTCCCTAGTTAAAAGAAATTCATGTTAGCAGGCAATATTAACAAAATGTGCAGGTTTAAAAATATATACTTGTGTATTCATTTTAAGAAAGGCGTTGATGTTTATGGTTAGGTACACATTGGTGCAACGACAGTGCTTTTGTCACGAATGCGCTTGGCAAAGTAGGCTATGATTCAATGATAAATGAACAGGCAGCGCATCGATTATATGCAACGCAAGACAAGCTAGATAAACTAGTAATATCATCAACCATGTGTAGTTAACTAGTGATTATGTTAAGATTGATTGTTTTATAAGATACATTTAATGCTAGCCAGCACCTTACATTGGCTCCTTGCTGCACTCGCATAACAGGTAGTCAGCCTTCCACGCAGTCTCCTCGTGGAGTGCAATGTAATCGGCCATGATCGGTGTCCAAAAATGCCGATTACCGTTTGTTATGAAAACTTGAAATCAGCCCTAATTAAATCGGTCATTCCGATTAATCGGTCGACCTCTAGCTTATATGCCCACTTTATTTATCCTATGGTTATGACTTGGTGTACAGGGAGAATACTGTAAGAACGGCCCATGTTCTGATTTCTGTCGCTGTACATTTCAAAAGTGCTGAACAAAGTTATATTGACTACGTCCGTCCTAGCTCGCTCATTAATGTCTTAATTTAAATTATGGATTGCCTCTTATCCGCTTATCGTCCCCTTATACCATAGTTTGTACATCTCAATTGTCAGTAGAAGCCACATTTGTTTAAGCAAGTCAGCCATATCAGCTATGTTGTTTTTTTTAAGGCAGTAAATGAGGCTGAATGAACTGATTCACTGCCAGACAAGGTTCCGCTGATAGCCAAGAGTAGCAGTGGTAAGATGTTGGGACAGCTTTATGTAGGTCCTAACAGTTTGTGGGCACCTTTTGTCACCGTTATAATGCAATGAATGTATTGTTTAGTGTTGTGTAGTGGCTTTGCTGGCATGCAAAACAAATATGTTTCTTTGCCCCACCAAGATTCCCAACAAGATTTCCATTCTAAAATCGCCACTGAAAGGGAGAAACTCTTCATCAAAGAACAGCAGTATGGATGAAGTGAATGTATTTTCTCCATCCACCATACAGGTCAGTCAACCTGCACCAACCACTCCATCGATCTCTTACATTATATCCTCTTCCGTTATTTCTTGCGGCACTACAAGCGCTATTTGATTCGCCAGATACTCGTTCTGGATTCGCCAAGCACAAAGAGGGAATGATCGAAGAGCCAATGGAAAGATAAAAGCGAAATGCCCACCCAGCCGAGCAGCAGGGGGGGTTGTGCCCCGAAGTTAGTCTAATTCAATACCTAAATTCCAAAATGCTGACATTTAATCGATTACAAATTACATGACCCTTCCCTTGGACAAAAATACATAAATACTAAACCCTCCACGTGACAAATGGAAAAAGCATCACCCTTGGACAACCTAGCTAGGCTATTATCAACATAGTTAGCTAGCTAGTTACAAATCATTGGCGAACCCCACACCTTTCTGCCTTGTTCATTTACTCACCAGTTTTCGAATTCCCCTTTGGCAATATAACGTTAGCTACCTAACTTATATAACTTATTGTTGCATAGATCTTCTGTGGCCGTTGTGGTTGTTTTGTGTAAACTAGTTCCGGTGAGGGAGGACGCGGTTGCTTTGGATTGGCCCAGCGTGTCAACTGAACAGGCACATCTGATTGGTCCCAAGTCGCAAAGCCCACCCACGCAATCCAGTTCGCGTCAATGCACCTTTGAATAGGTGGCCAGCTAGCTAGTACACTACTGAATACTTCTAAAATGACATTTTAAAAACGAGCTGGTGAGTAAAACATTAGGTATCTGCCAACGGTCCGTTGTAATGTGTAGCTATGTTTACATAACCGTTAGCTACCTGCTCTCAGAGACTAGCTAACGTTAGCTTCCTAGCCCTTGGTCATGACTCTGTTCCATTATGACTA
Organism: Salmo trutta; assembly: GCF_901001165.1. Lineage (NCBI taxonomy): Eukaryota > Metazoa > Chordata > Actinopteri > Salmoniformes > Salmonidae > Salmo > Salmo trutta. The sequence goes on from NW_021822697.1 coordinate 29,774, forward strand.
TAACCATAAGAGTAATTGGCCGAAGGCGTCTTCTGTACATGGGAGTTTAGGTCAGAGCCGCGACGCTCGGTCTGAACATTAACACATCGCTTGCCGTACAGTTTTGGAAGCATAAGGACCTTATCTTTCATATCAGTGAGAAATAATTGTCAAAAATGAAAAGGTTAAATTGGTACACGCCTTTATATGGGAAGGGTTCCCACACGGCCATATGTCCATGTTACAGCGCTTGTTTAAGGAAGACAGAGTGGAGTGGACTATATGTGTTAGTTAGCGATATGCGTCTTTGAACACCTGTATGTAAACGGAAGATGGACGCCACAAACATGTTGTAACTGAAAAACGTTGTCTGCTGCAACAGTGTTAAACCCGGTTAAAAGTAGTGATGGGGAAACGAAGCTTCCTGAAGCACTGAGGTTTTCCAGCCAATTGTGTCAAATAGGTGCATTACTCGATGCATTGATCAACAGTGTGCACTAACATCACTAGTAACAGTATACAGTAAGTAAGTGTGTATTTTGCATTTGTGGAATTATTTTTAATGTGATATGAAAGTAGAGTGATTTTGTTTCTAGAACCTTACCGCAATTAACAATCGATTCACGTTTAGATGGAGTATTTGGCTGTTTTGGCTTCAAGAGCCAATTCGCCCTTAACAGAATGTGTAGTGTCCTTGGTCTAAGGAGTGACGTTAGACTCCTGTAGTCCATTATTGGGCTAGGTAGCTGGCTAGCTAACGATAGTTTCTTCAAACTAGTAATTTGTGCTCTGCGTCGATGTTAGAATACAATTACAACTAATGTCTGGTAGCTACAGGCAAGATCAACTGTTGTACTTTCTGTTCGTGTTACCATATAGCTAGGTTGGATCCTTAATAAAAAAAAAAATTAAAAAGCCTAAATCATTGGAACTGTGTCTGAGTAAATTCGATTAATCTGGCTCGGGGTACACCAGGCTGTGGCCTGGCACGTCATCAGGCGAAAACGGGGAGTTGAGGAGCACCACTCTGTCATGTGAATCAGGCAGTATGGTGCATTGTCCAGAAACTTGCATCTCTTTTCCATAAAATACATGTTTGAATTTAACTAGTTCATTGTTAAGGCAGATTAAACGTTATCAAAAGATATCACTTTTGCATGTGAAAACACAGAATCCTACTCAATACTACACATACTTAATTATGTCACTTTTGTTTTGAACAGACTTCGCCATCAGACTCACGCCCGGGAGGCAATCAACTTTCAACCGGTGCAAAACAGGCCTACAGGCGCCCAGGTGAGATTAATCGAACCCTCTCCACTGTAACTTTTAAAAAACAGAATTATAATTTGATTCTATAGTTTAAATTAGGTTTTATTGTAAAGTTCACATTTCGGTTCTTAACATTTGATCTCTTATTGAGGTGCTTGTTTTTACATTTTTTATTGTTTTAAGTGTTGCTATTTGTAAATGCACTTCAAATAAATTTTAATTGAAGTTTGATTTGATATTGGCTCTTTAATTAATGATTGGATGAATAGACTCCATCCACTTTATAGTCGATCATTCTTATTAAGATGTTACATTTTTTGGGGGTGATTAGGTTAGAGGCTAAATAAAGTAAATACATGTTTGGAGTAGATTGCATGCTGAACTGGGTTGGGAGGGGGGGAATATGAGGACAATAGACAAGGTGTTAAGGGTTATTGGCATGTGTAAAGATCCAAGACCTTCCAGAACCAACTAATCAAGACTGGTCAAGCTCTTGTTTTTTTAAATTCTGATTTCTCAATACTGAGCTTATACTTCTTATTGTTTAAAATATATACACAATTGTGAAAATGGGTTACCTGTACCTCTTTACTGAACCTAATGCATTTCTATGGGATTTTCTATGGGGACAATGATCACATTTCTTGATATTAACACCATCTATAGAATCATACTGCTTATCATTTTAATAGACAGTGAATACTTAGAACATGTTTTTAATGTAATACATTTTAAACTCAGCAATTAGGCCAGCTTTTCTGGTGTATTTTTTTTATCAATATTCTGGTCATATTTAGCTAAATAACTATTTCAGCCATTTTGGTGTTGTCCTCATTCTGTATACCACCCCTATCTCGTCACAAAAACTGATTGGCTCAAACGCATTGAGGAAAGAAATTCCACAAATTCACTTTTAACAAGGCACAATGAAATGCATTCCAGGTGACTGACTACCTCGTGGTTGAGAGAATGCCAAGAGTGTGTAAAGCTGTCAAGGCAAATGGTGGCTCCTTTGAAGAATCTAAAATATGTTAATTTGTTTAAAACTTGTTTGGTTACTACATGATTCCATATGAGTTATTTCAGAGTTTGTTTTCATTATTATTCTACAATGTAGAAAATAGTAAAAATAAAGAAATACCCTTGAATGAGTAGGTGTGTCCATACTTTTGACTGGTACTGTAGGTATACTGTAGCAAAGGGTTGAGAAATAAGGATAGAACCCTGAGCCCTATGTACTTGTGGAGATCTGAGAGCATATGATTGGTGTAAGCAACATGATGAAACTTCCACCTAGCCTATCAGTGGGCAAAGTGGAGCTATTACCAGATTGCTTACACCTGTCAAATCCTCTCAGATCTCCACAAGTGAGTAGGGGTTGATTTAGGACTGGGCCTTTGAGAGAAGTGAGGTAAAATACTAATACACCAGCAGCTATCCTCCTAGAGGACATGGATACACTTTACATTGCATCATGGCTAAATATATACAAATAAACCTTACTCAATACACGATAGACATATTCCTATACAGACCCATAAAACTGAGGCTAAACAATTACACATCAGTTCAAATAGTCCTGAGAGGACACTAAATCAGCAAAAATGTCTTGTGATATAGCATAAAATATTACTTTGACTAAGTTTCATAGTAGTAGTAGTATCTGGTATATAGGACCAACAGCTTAAAACCCCTTAAAATAATGCAAGAGAGCCTACAGAGAATACTTTTTCTGATATTCTGACTTCTGGTACAGACACACGACAAACAGTTGTGGTGAAGCTACTATGTAGAGTTCTCTGTGCAGCTATTGGTCCTTGGGAGCTTGGTCCTTGGTGACCCTCCTGTGGATACGCTGGTGATTTTTAAGGGTTGCCGAGCGAGCAAACCCCTTCCCACAGTCAAGGCATTTGAATAGTTTCTCTCCAGTGTGGGTTCGCAGGTGTCTTTTCAGGTTAGATGTAGTACTGAAACTCATCTCACAGTGAGAACAGGTATGAGGCTTCTCACCTGAATGTACCATTAGTTGTTCTTTAAGATGTTGTTTAACAGAGAAATGTTTCCCGCACAGAGAGCAAAGGTACGGCTTCTCTCCAGTGTGGGTTCGCAGATGTTTTGTGAGTGTATCCCCATCAGCAAAACTCCTCCCATTCAGAGCAGTGGTACGGTTTCTCTCCAGTGTGGGTTCGTGTGTGTCTTTTCAGGATAGGTGTATTAGCGAAACTCCTTTCACAGTGAGAACATTTATAAGACTTCTCACCTGAATGTACCAAGAGGTGTAATTGAAGTTGTTGTTTACCAGAGAAACATTTCCCACACTGGGAGCAAAGGTGTGGCTTCTCTCCAGTGTGTACACGCAGATGGACTGCTAAATTCCCCTTATCACATAGGGAGCAGTAGGGCCTTGTATGCTTTTTCTGATGAACTAAGATTTGAAACGAAATGCTGTTTGCAAACAAAGCAAAGGAATAGCCTCTCTCCATGTGCTTCTTTCTGGTGCCGAGTTAATTTTTCGAGCAGACCAAAGCTCTTTCCACAGTCAGAGCACTGATGCGGTTTCACTCCAGTGTGAATGGTGCAATGTTTTTTTTAAGTATTCATGTCGAGCAAAGCCCTTTCCACAGGTAGTGCAAACATGAGGCTTCACCCTATGTGTTGAATGAACCTCTTGGTGTCTTTTCATTGTTTTAATAGCAGCAAACATTTTGCCACAATCGGAGCACTGGTAAGGTTTCTCCCCAGTGTGAAGTCTCACATGTTGGGTTAACTTTCCAGAGTAACCAAAGCTTTTCCCACAATGAGGGCAAATGTACAGTTTGTTCTCAGTGTGGCCTCTCTGATGTCTCTTTAGGTGATCAGCCCGACGGAATCTCTTTCCACAATCAGAGCACACATGAGGGATGGAGTGACTCATCTGGTGTTTTTCCAGAAGTTTTAGTGTAACAAAACTCTTCTCACACTGGTCACAGGGGTGAGGTCCATCTCGAGGGGTTTTTCTCATGCTTTTTAGACCGACCGGTAAATGTCTTGTCACAAAAACGGCGGAGGGCCTCATCGGATGGCCCCGGCGAAGACAGGGGGCTCCTGTTTTCGTCAGTGTGACCTGTCAATACAGGAAAGTGGTCCATGGTAGTGTTCATAGTAGCCTCAGCAGAGGATCCCAGTCTGGTAGAACTCCCTGGATGATCCTTTAGATCTTTTGGGATTGTGACTTTATCAGAATCAGCGTTCAGTGTTGAAGTCTCCTTGGCCAGAGAGAGATGTTCATTCAGGACCCTGTTCTCCTCTAGTAGCAAAATGATCTTTTGAGGCAGGGAGCTGTTCACACTTATTACAAGTATATCGGTATACTGCCCTACCAAGCAAAAAAGGCAGTAACTGCTTATTTGGTCTAAAATTTGTTAATGTCATTTTTTGCTACATTAAATACACGCTTAATCATATGGACAAGTATCCTGCCTCTATTGTATTGTGTTTTGGATTAAATGTGGGTCATGTTAGCAGTAACTGTATAAAGTTACTGTGAAACCAAGGTAAATAAAAGCCATTTTCTCTCAGTTCCACGCTATGAGCAATTACTATTAAATGTAAATTGGTAGGGCAGTATTTTCCACTTCCACTACAATGAACATATCTCGCATTTCATTGCTTTACCGTCCATCTCCGACAGGCTCATACTCGGGCTAGTCTTGACGTAACATCAACAGTCCCTTGAGTCCTTGCAATCTTTTTTACACGTTTGGTGTACGCATCAACAAGGGGTTTTGGTAAAAAAAAATCTCTGAAGTCCATACCTGTTGTGCTCTCTCTTCAGATACTCTGACATGTCTGGTGAGAGGTCCGTGCCTGTGTGAATCGGGAGAATATAGTCATACAAAGAAACAAACAAGACCGAGCTACTGGCTAGCTTGCAAGCTGAAATCCATTTAGCCTAAAGTTAGCCAACCTAGCTAGGCTACTATCAACATAGCTAACTAACTACTAGCTATTTAGAGATCATCGATGAACCCCACACCTTTCTGCCTTGTTCATTTACTCACCAGTTAAAGAATTACCCTCCGGCTAAGTAACAACATTTTGTTGTTGCAAAGCTCTGGTGGCGGTTGAGGTTTGTTTTGAGTAAACGTGCGGGTGAGGGAGGGCGCGGTTGCTGTGGATTGGCCCAACATACCGACGGAACGGACATCTGATTGGATTTCAAGTCGCAAAGCCCGCCCACCGAGTGGCCACGCAATCGAGTTCGGTTTAAAGACACGCGTTCGAGTAGCTAGTTACGGAATCCTTCTAAAGTGACACTTTAAAAAGCCGATGAGTCAAAATCAGGGTAGTTGAGCAAGTCTCCGACGCGGAGGCTGTCAAAAGGGTGGAAAAAGTGAGTATATTTGAAGGTCCGGCGGTAGTGAAGAACGGAAGGTTTACATTAGAGCCTACACCACAGCCTGAGAGAATCAACAGCAGGATCCATAAATCCTTTATGTAAAGAAAGTGGACCTTCTGTCATTTACAGCAGTGGGGATAAAAGGAACTGCACAAGTTGAAAGGAAGCCAATAAATATCTATATCGATGTTTCTGCTGCTGAACAATTTCTGAGATTAAAAGATGTTACATCTAAAGAACTACATGGAGCACTTTCTAGTGCGGCCCCACCCTCTCGGGCCCCAGAGCCTGAGCCGGGATTATTTGATTACATTTTTTTTATATATATATATATTTTTTTGTCGTTTAAACTTCTCACTTTTCACCACACCCAGTATGTAGCGGCAATACACTTTTTGGATGTAGTCCGCCAATAAAACCTCGAAGAAGAAGAGCTGGTCAGGTATCTATCTACCAACGGTCGTTCAAACGTTGTAATTAGAGGCCAGGTTTACATAACTAACGGTTAACGTTAGCTCTGCTCTCAAAGACTAGCTAGCTGCTTTTGTATAGTAGCTAACTAACGTTAGGCGGTGCTAACTAGATATTTTAAGCGCAGCGTCAATATTAGAACAACATTTATTTTTGTCGGGTAGCTACAGGCAGATCGACTGTTCAATCAATGAGATGCTTTAATGCACTGTTGTACTTTATGTTCGTGACAAGGTAAAACGCTAGAATTGGCAAAACAAGAAGTGCCAGGCGCGCCGTTTCCATTATCGCAGAAACTGACGGCCTCCTGGGCTTTTCATGCACTACAGCGTCTATGGTTTACCGAGAATGGTGCGACAAACAAAAAAAACATCCAGTCAGCGGCAGACGCGAAAACAGCTCGTTGACGAGAGGTTGAAGGAGAATGGCAAGAATCGTGCAAGCTAACAGGTGGGCCACAAACAGGCAAATAAACGGTACAACAGTGGTGTGGAGAACGGCATTTCGGAACGCCCAACTCGTCCTTGTCACGGATAGGCTATTGCAATATTGGTATATTGTTTAATTTCATTTGTTGTGGCCTGAGTCTTAATATACTGCAGTGGGCTGAATCAGGGTCGCAGAGTGTCTCTGTTAGTCTTAAACAAATCTACTTATGGGCTTATATAGATATATAGAGTTAATGTATTCAGTTTTGAGTTTGCATCCCAATATTACACTTAATATACATCACGAAGACTGAAATATTACAAAACCTTTTGACATAGAAACGATATAATGTTTAATAATGAAATAGTGAAAAATATTAATAACATTACACCCATGAGGCCACTAGAGGGCGATTTGGTCATTTGACTGTAGGAAAAAATATCACAGATGAGACTTCTTCGGTGGGGTTTATCAGCAGTTGGCATCCAACGTTATGGTGCATTATCGCCACCTACTGTACTGAAGTGTGGGCCAGAGTCAGGGAGAAACTAAATCCTACCTGCCAGCCCGTTGCTCTTAAAAAAGATAACAAAATATTTGAGACTGTATCTAATGACGTTCTACTCAATATACTCTTTAAACTAATTTCCTGTATCCCCTTCTCCCTCATACTAGATCTCATCCTCTCTCTTTCCCTACAATAATGTCCACACTGTATCAGTACACAGTCCACTGTCTCTGTTTTCTGGCAATACTCACATTTTCCTGTTGGAAGCTTTCCTATCACATGTAAGGTCTTATTCAACTGGCTGTGTCCCACCCTTCATCTTGTAAATATAGCCTCCTCTCTTCTTTCCCTTCCTGCCATTCACCCCTCCCCAACTTTTCTCTACTTTAAATAAATGCTATTCTAGTTTCTCTATTCTACTGCTCCTGCCATCTCTGCGCCATCACTGTCCATATCATGCTTTTTGCCTCTGCCTTGCTCATTGAAACTACAACATCCCCACTACTAAGTGCTTGTTTAGCCAGTACATCAACATCCCCACTACTAAGTGCTTGTTTAGCCAGTACATCAACATCCCCACTACTAAGTGCTTGTTTAGCCAGTACATCAACATCCCCACTACTAAGTGCTTGTTTAGCCAGTATATCAACATCCCCACTACTAAGTGCTTGTTTAGCCAGTATATCAACATCCCCACTACTAAGTGCTTGTTTAGCCAGTATATCAACATCCCCACTACTAAGTGCTTGTTTAGCCAGTACATCAACATCCCCACTACTAAGTGCTTGTTTAGCCAGTACGTCAACTACCTTGTTCCACTCCCACATGAGCTGGGACCCATGTAAATATTATCTGTGTATATATATTTGTCTAATCCTGCCATGGGTTTGTAGCACCTCATTAAGCAGGTCTTGTCTGCTACGTGATATAAAGGACTGAAGACTCATCAATACTGCACATGAATCAGAGCAAATAACTAATCTGTCTGGCTTAACTTCCTCCACCCACTGCAAGGCCAACAGTACGGCCATCATTTCCACCGTATATACAGCCAGATGAACTGTAATACGTTTCCTGACTCTCACCCCACATTCCTGCACTACAAATGCTGACCCAGTAGGTCCTGTCCTTGGATCTTTTGAACCATCTGTGTAAATGGCCATAGAATTCTGATACACAGTATCCAGACATCTCTTAAACCAATCAGATGGATCAACACCCTCCCTATCTTTCCCTAGTCTCTCCAATCAGATGGATCAACACCCTCCCCATCTTTCCCTAGTCTCTCCAATCAGATGGATCAACACCCTCCCCATCTTTCCCTAGTCTCTCCAATCAGATGGATCAACACCCTCCCCATCTTTCCCTAGTCTCTCCAATCAGATGGATCAACACCCTCCCCATCTTTCCCTAGTCTCTCCAATCAGATGGATCAACACCCTCCCCATCTTTCCCTAGTCTCTCCAATACTTCTAGAGCTACTACTGGAGGTGGGAGGAGCCATGGTGGATTCACCGGGATAGCTACCGTTGGACTAAACTCCCTTCCATACAGTCCCATCTCCTTCGCCTGGGTGTTACCCACCCGCCCAAAGCTCGTGTTCTGTCTTCGCTCATGTTCCAAGCATAGCCCTTTCGCAGGATGAGATACCACATGTCCCTGTAGGCTGACCCAATAGTTCATTGCCAGCTGCTGTCTCCTAATCTGCAATGGCAGTTCCCCCATCTTCACCTGTTGTGCAGCCACTGGAGACGTCCGAAACGCCCCACTACATATTCTGAGTCCTTGTCCTTGTATGACATCTAGCCTTTCCAATGAGGTCCGGGCTGCCGAACCATACGCTATACTGCCATAGTCTATTACAGATTATGTCCGGGCTGCCGAACCATACGCTATACTGCCATAGTCTATTACAGGTGATGTCCGTGCTGCCGAACCATACGCTATACTGCCATAGTCTATTACAGATGAGGTCCGTGCTGCCGAACCATACGCTATACTGCCATAGTCTATTACAGGTGATGTCCGGGCTGCCGAACCATACGCTATACTGCCATAGTCTATTACAGGTGATGTCCGTGCTGCCGAACCATACGCTATACTGCCATAGTCTATTACAGATGATGTCCGGGCTGCCGAACCATACGCTATACTGCCATAGTCTATTACAGGTGATGTCCGGGCTGCCGAACCATACGCTATACTGCCATAGTCTATTACAGATGAGGTCTGGGATGCAGAACCATACGCTATACTGCCATAGTCTATTACAGATGAGGTCCGGGCTGCTGAACCATACGCTATACTGCCATAGTCTATTACAGATGATGTCCGGGCTGCCTGAACCATACGCTATACTGCCATAGTCTATTACAGATGAGGTCTGGGATGCTGAACCATACGCTATACTGCCATAGTCTATTACAGATGATGTCCGGGCTGCCTGAACCATACGCTATACTGCCATAGTCTATTACAGATGAGGTCTGGGCTGCTGAACCATACGCTATACTGCCATAGTCTATTACAGATGAGGTCCGGGCTGCTCAACCATACGCTATACTGCCATAGTCTATTACAGATGAGGTCCGGGCTGCTGAACCATACACTATACTGCCATAGTCTATTACAGATTGGATCAATGCAACATACATGATCCTCAATGAGGAACTCCCAGCCCCCCACTCCTTCCCCGTCAGACAGCGCATCACATTTAGCACCTTCTTAAACTTTCCCACCACTCTCTATGTGTTCTGCCCAGGTCAGTCCTGTATCAAAGTTTATCCCAAGGAACCTGAAAGCCCCCACCCTCTCCAAGTTTCTCCCATATAACCTCAAGCATACCTCATCTCCCACCTTCCTCCTGGTAAAGAACAATGTCTGAGTTCTCTACAGAGAACATGAATCCCCACATGAATGCCCACCACTCTACCTCATCAATTGCTTCCTGTACCTTCCTGACTATGTATGGCACATTTCTTCTTCTCTTCCATAAGGCCCCATCATCTCCACCACCACAACTCCCGGTTCCTGTTGCGTCATGCTGATGGCAGAGTCAGGATTTGGGGTAAGCAGCATGAGTCCATGGCCCCATCCTGCCTGCTGTCAATGGTACAGGCTTGACTACTGTAATGCTCTCCTGTCTGGTCTACCCAAGAAAGCCATTGGTCAATTGCAAAACACACAGAATGCTGCAGCATGGGTACTGAAGAGAGCACACTTTACACCGGTTTAAGGTCTCTGCACTGGCTGCCTGTGTGGGGAATGTTTTCCTGGCACATGTTAGGTCCCTCAATACCAATTGAGCAACGTTTCCATGCCCTGAAGAATTCAGGCTGTTCTGGAGGCAACATGGTGGGTGTACCTAATAAACTGTCTATATTATTTATTTTCTGTTCATTCTTTTTTGTAGTTTGTTAACGTTCATTATCCCTTCTCCGCAATGGAATTTAAAAGCGGTTTTCTTTTGGGAAATTGTTCAACCCCGTCCAGTTGACGGCAAAACACCGTTTTGGGATGTAGGCTAGTCCGCCATAACACCCAGTCTTGTACCCTTTACTTTTTCCATATATCACAGTTTTGTTTCTTAAAGCGATTTCTAATCTTTTGATTTAATGGTTCACACCTTAGATTTTTGTACCTATTCCATGTTTGGAACCACGATAACCAGCATGTTGCAGAAAATGTGTATGCTAAAAATGAGTGAAGTGTCGCTTCCGTAAACCATAACTGCGGAAAGGGGGGTGTGGCCCGTTGCAGCCCTAGGCTGCCCTTTAAATACATCACTCATTGCTTCAAGCCACACCCTGGCACATCCACCGAATGGAGAAAATGTACCTCAAAGTCTGTTCAAGAACGTACAAGAACATTTTCGGGAAATGTGTGGTTTAGTACAATCCGTTCTGCAACGTAGAAACGTTCAAGCGAACTGAATGAACCTCTGTTTTAACCTTTGAAACTAGTTCTTTTAACCAATGTAATAATTCCATGCGGAAGCATTAAAAAATAAACAAGTTCATGGGACCTGCGCCGTTGCTAACTACTAACGCCGTTGCTAACTACTAGCGCCGTTGCTAACTACTAGTGCCGCTGTTAACTAGCAACACTGGTCCCATTTTTGCAAAGAGTTATGGGACAGCCTATTAGTAGGGACGTGGAACGTTCAGGCTGCTGTACAGACACTATGGAGGTTCTAGTCTAGAGCGCCCGGTTACATTGTGTTTTAAGAGCATTTTTTTACTCTCTAAATGGTTAAAAGAGTGTGACATAGATCTCATTGTTGCAATAGTTTGTGAGTGGGCAAAATAGACTATCATCTTAAATTGACATGTTGAATTACACTGAACAAAAAATATATAAACGTAAGGTGTTGAGCTGAAATAAAACATCCCAGAAATGTTCCATACACACATACATGTTAGTGAGCATTTCTCCTTTGCCAAGATAATCCATCCATATCAAGAAGCTGATTAAACTGCATTATTATTACACATGTGCACCTTGTGCTGGGGACAGTAAAAGGCCACTCTAAAATGTGCAGTTTTATCACACAACACAATGTCACAGATGTCTCAAATGTTGAGGGAGCTTGCAATTGGCATGCTGACTGCAGGAATGTCCACCAGAGCTGTTGCCACAGAATGTAATGTTAATTTATCTACCATAAACCGCCTCCAAAGTCATTTTAGAGAATTTGGCAGTACTTCCAACCAGCCTCACAACCGTAGACCACATGTATGGCTTCGAGCTAAAGGCTAGAGCTGCCGCTTTCAAGGAGCGGGACAGTAATCCGGAAGCTTATAAGAAATCCCGCTATGCCCTCAGACGAACCATCAAACAAGCAAAGCGTCAATACAGGATTAAGATTGAATCCTACTACACCAGCTCTGACATTCGTCAGATGTGCCACTTCTGTGGCATTAATCCTGGCTACAGCGCACTCCGGATCTGTGGTTACTACAGGTTCTCATCTAATCGACAGGTATGTCGTTTACCCAAATTCGTTGTGGTTTGTCTTTGAGAAGAGCGCAAACGGCACATGGAGACGCTGTTATTGTCCCATTTTTCACTGATTTCAATATCAACGTAAGTGATTAATTTGTGTGAGCTATTGATTATAGTAGAACAAGCTAATCAATTCGAGGATGCTTGGCAAATATTTGTATTTATTATGGATCCCCATTAGCTGCTCCCACTCTTCCTGGGGTCCAGCAAAAATAAGTCAGTTATACAATTTTAACAACATTACAGATTTCATGACATATTAAGTGTGCTCCCTCAGGCCCCTACTCTACTACCATATATATATATACAACACATAATCCATGTGTATGTGTGTATAGTGCGTATGTTATCGTGTGTATGCATGTGTCTGTGCCTATGTCTGTGTTGCTTCACAGTCCCCGCTGTTCCATAAGGTATATTTTTATCTGTTTTTTAAATCAAATTTTACTGCTTGCATGACTTACTTGGAATAGAGTCCCATGTAGTCATGGCAGTGTGTAGTACTGTGCACCTCCATAGTCTGTTCTGGACTTGGGGACTGTGAAGACACCTCTGGTGGCATGTCTTGTGGGGTATGCATGGGTGTCTGACCTGTGTGCCAGTAGTTCAAAACAGACAGCTCGGTCCATTCAACATGTCAATACCTCTCACAAATAAACTCAGCAAAAAAAAGAAACGTTCTCTCACTGTCAAGTGTTAATTTTCAGCAAATTTAACGTGTAAATATTTGTATGAACATAAGATTAAACAACTGAGACATAATCTGAACAAGTTCCACAGACATGTGACTAACAGAACTGGAATAATGTGTCCCTGAACAAAGGGGGGGGGGGGGGGGGGGGGGGGGGGGGGGGGGGGGTCAAAATCAATGGTAAGTCACTATCTGGTGTTGCCACCAGCTGCATTAAGTACTGCAGTGCATCTCCACCTCATGGACTGCACCAGATTTGCCAGTACTTGCTGTGAGATGTTACCCCACTCTTCCACCAAGACATCTGCAAGTTCCCGGACATTTCTGGGGGGAATGGCCCTAGCCCTCACCCTCCGATCCAACAAGTCCCAGACCTGCTCAATGGGATTGAGATCCGGGCTCTTCGCTGGCCATGGCAGAACACTGACATTCCTGTCTTGCAGGAAATCACGCACAGAACGAGCAGTATGGCTGGTGGCATTTTCATGCTGGAGGGTCATGTCAGGATGAGCCAGCAGAAAAGGTATCACATGAGGGAGGAGGATGTCTTCCCTGTAATGCACAGTGTTGAGATTGCCTGCAATGACAACAAGCTCCGTCCGATGATGCTGTGACACACCGCCCCAGACCATGAAGGACCCTCCACCTCCAATCGATCCCGAGTACAGGCCTCAGTGTAACGCTCATTCCTTTGACGATAAACGCGAATCCGACCATCACCCCTGGTGAGACAAAACTGCAACTCGTCAGTGAAGAGCACTTTTTCGTGTCTGGTCCAGCGACGGTGGGTTTGTGCCAATAGGCGACGTTGTTGCCGGTGATGTCTGGTGAAGACCTGCCTTACAACAGGGCTACAAGCCCTCAGTCCAGCCTTTCGCAGCCTATTGTGGACAGTCTGAGCACTGATGGAGGGATCGTGCATTCCTGGTGTAACTCGGGCAGTTGTTGTTGCCATCCTGTACCTGTCCCGCAGGTGTGATGTTCGGATGTACAAATCCTGTGCAGGTGTTGTTACACATAGTCTGCCACTGCGAGGATGATCAGCTGTCCGTCCTGTCTCCCCGTAGCGCTGTCTTAGGCGTCTCACAGTATGTACATTGCAATTTATTGCCCTGGCCACATCTGCAGTCCTCATGCCTCCTTACAGCATGCCTAAGACACGTTCACGCAAATGAGCAGGGACCCTGGGCATCTTTCTTTTGGTGTTTTTAGAGTCAGTAGAAAGACCTGTTTAGTGCCCTAAGTTTACATAACTGTGACCTTAATTGCCTACCGTCTGTAAGCTGTTAGTGTCTTAATGACAGTTCCACAGGTGCATATTCATTCATTGTTTATAGTTCATTGAACAAGCATGGGAAACAGTGTTTAAACCCTTTACCATGAAGATCTGTGAGGTTATTTGGATTTTTACAAATTATCTTTGAAAGACAGGGTCCTGAAAAAGGGACGTTTCTTTTTTTTCCTGAGTTTACAAGTAGTGATGGAGTCAATCTCTCCTCCACTTTGAGCCAGGAGAGATTGACATGCATATTATTAATGTTAGCTCTCTGTGTACATCCAAGAGCCAGTCTTATATGTGGCACCTGGCCACACGACTAGGGCCTGCAGGACCTGCCTTGTTGATAGTGCTGTTAAGAAGGCAGAGCAACACTTTATTATGGACAGACTTCTCCCCATTTTAGCAACTGTTGTATCAATATGTTTTGACCATGACAGTTTACAATCCAGGGTTACTCCAAGCAGTTTAGTCACCTCAACTTGACCAATTTACACATGATTTATTACAAGATTTAGTTGAGGTTTAGGATTTAGTGAATGATTTGTCCCAAATAAAATTATTTTAGTTTTTGAAATATTTAGGTCTAACTTGTTTCTTGCCATCCATTCTGAAATGAACTGCAGCTCTTTGTAAAGTGTTGCGGTCATTTCAGTCGCTGTAGTAGATTACATGTATAGTGTTGAGTCATCCTCATATATAGACACACTGGCTTTACTCAAAGCCAGTGGCATGTCATTGGTAAAGATTTTAAAAAGTAAGGGGCCTAGACAGCTGCCGGGGGAAATTCCTGATTCTACCTGAATTATGTTGGATAGGCTTCCATTAAAGAACACCCTCTGTGTTCTGTTAGACAGGAATCAAATTATCGCACCAGTCTAAGGCACTGCATCTCAGTGCAAGAGGTGTCACTACAGTCCCTGGTTAGAATCCAGGCTATCACATCCGGCCATGATTGGGAGTCCCATAAGGGGGCGCACAATTGGCCGAGCATCATCCAGGTTTGGCCGGGGTAGGCCGTCATTGTAAATAAGAATTTGTTCTTATTAATAACCTGATATGGATAAGGGGCAGTATTTTCACAGCCGGATGAAAAAATGTACCCGATTTAAACTGGTTACTACTCTTGCCCATAAACGAGAATATGCATATTATTAGTAGATTTGGATAGAAAACACTGAAGTTTCTAAAACTGTTTGAATGGTGTCTGTGAGTATAACAGAACTCATATGGCAGGCAAAAACCTGAGAAAAGTCAACCAGGAAGTGTAGGATCTGAGAATTGTAGTTCTTCTTTCTAGTCCCTTTCAAAACTACAGTATCTGTGCTGTTACGTTGCACTTTCTAAGGCTTCCATTGGCTGTCTAAAGCCTTCAGAAAGTGGTTTGAGCCTTCTCCTGTCACTGGGCAGAGTATAGGAGCTCAGTTACTGAGTGGTCTGCCTGGCAACAAAGGGATTGGATATGCGCGTTCCCACGAGCACGCTGTTTTTTATTTTTCTCCTTGAATGACTACACTATTGTCCGGTTGGAATATTATCGCAATTTTACGTTAAAAATACCATAAAAATTGATTTTAAACATCGTTTGACATGCTTCTAAGTACGGTAATGGAACATTTTGACTTTTTGTGTCTCGAATTGCGCTCGCGCGTTACCCTTTGGATAGTGACCTGAACGCACGAACAAAATGGAGGTATTTGGACATAACTATGGATTATTTCAAACAAAAACAACATTTCTTGTGGAAGTAGCAGTCCTGGGAGTGCATTCTGACGAAGATCAGAAAAGGTAATACAATATTTCTAATACTAATTCTGAGTTTAGTTTGCCCGAACTTGGCGGGTGTCTGAATAGCTTGCAGTGATGGCGAGCTATGTACTCCGAATATTGAAAAATTTGCTTTCTCCGTAAAGCTATTTTAAAATCTGACACAGCGGTTGCATAAAGGAGTTCTGTATCTATAATTCTTAAAATAATTGTTATATATTTTGTCAACGTTTATGATGAGTATTTTTGTAAATTCACCGGACGTTTTTGGTGGGAATACATTTTCTGAACATCACGCGCCAATGTAAAAAGCTGTTTTTGGATATAAATATGAACTTGATTAAACAAAACATACATGTATTGTATAACATAATGTCCTAGGAGTGTCATCTGATGAAGATCATCAAACGTTAGTGCTTCATTTAGCTGTGTTTTGGGTTTTATTGACATATATATGCTTGCTTGGAAAATGGCTGTGTGGTTATTTTTGTCTATGTACTCTCCTTACATAATCTAATGTTTTGCTTTCGCTGTAAAGCCTTTTTGAAATCGGACAATGTGGTTGGATTAAGGAGAATTGTATCTTTAAAATGGTGTAAAATAGTCGTATGTTTGAGAAATTGAAATGACTGGATTTTTTAGGTTTTTGTATTTCGCGCCACGCTGTTCCATTGGATATTGACTAGGCGTTCCGCTAGCGCAGTGGTTCTTAACCTTGTTGGAGGTACTGATCCCCACCAGTTTCATATGCGCATTCACCGAACCCTTCTTAATTGGAAAAATAAAATTCAAAACATAGGTATATTTTACTGGTGCACAAAATGAACCGTGCATCAACATCAGTGTTCAAAGAACAAAACCATTAAAACATGATTTTCACACAAAAACAAAAACATAATGAATATTTACTGCAAATCAGTGTGACTTCTGCTGTTGCCTTTCAGAGACCAGTTCAGAAATGCGCGGCTTCACCTTGGCAAGTGCCACTCTCATTTCATTTTCGCAACAAAGTCTGTTCCTTTTCTTCGTTTTTATGTCCAGCATCCTCAAAAAGGATTGCTCGCAAAGATATGTTGTAACAAACGGTATGAAAATCTCCAGAGCTTTCTTAGCAATAACAGGGTACATTACCATTTGTTGACACCAAAACGTTGAGAGCGTTGTTGTTCTGAAGAGTTGCTGTTGAACCTGGCTCTGTCATTTAAAAGAGGAATTTGGGATAACTTAACTTCAGCCGCTTTTCCCAGCATGATATTCGCCATCTTCAACACAGCTGGTTTTATGAGTGTTTCACCAATGGTGTGTGGTTTGCCCTGCTTTGCGATCAGGTAAGCAACTTCGTAAGATGCTGTGAGGATCGGTTTGTTGATGGGTACAAAGCCGAGAACAGGCAGAGTAGCCTTTTCATCGAATCTGGCTCTCTTCACCTTGAATTCAGCGAGCGTTGTGTTCTTGTATTGTCCATCTCCATGCAGCTTAAGGAAGTGTTCTCTTAGTTTTGCCGGTGCTAGACTAGAATTGCTCAACTTGGCATTGCAAATCATGCAGTTAGGACGCTGACTCTCATCACGTTCCGTTATACATGTGAATCCATATTGTACATATTCGTCCGACCACTTTCTTTTTTTGCTCGACATAGTTAGTATGAAGGGATTAAAATATTAAGAAAGAAATCACACGACGTACCATCACGACAGTCACAATTCGACTACTGAGCGCGCCAAATTCCCTGCAGCACAGATAGGCCAAGCGATGTTGCGTGATCACCTGCAGCCAATGATGGCCAAGCGGGGCGTGTCATCACGAATCATATGAGTCGGGTGTGTGTCTTGACCTCGGCCGAACCCCTGAGCCTGACTCACCGAACCCCTGGGGTTCGATCGAACCCAGGTTAAGAACCACTGCGCTAGCGGAACATCTGTCCTCAACAAGTTTTAAGTGACTTGCCTAGTTAAGTAATGGTTAAATAAATACAAAAATATTTATTCACATTATAGCAGGGGTGTAAAGCCATAACACATACATTTTTCCAGCAGCAGACTGTGACCGATAATGTCAAAAGCCGCACTGAAGTACAACAAAACAGCCCCCCCAATCTTTTTATCATCAATTTCACTCAGCATCAGTCATTTGTGTTTGTTCTGTGCTTGATGTCTTCCCTATAAGCGTGCTGAAAGTCTGTTGTCAATTTGTTCACTGTGAAATAGCATTGTATCTGGTCAAAAAATGTTTTTCCAAAAGTTTACTAAGGGTTGGTGACAGGCTGATTGGTGGGCTATTTGAGCCAGTAAAAAGGGCTTTACTTTTCTTAGGTAGAGGAATGAGTTTTGCTTCCCTTCAGGCCTGAGGGCACACACTTTCTAGTAGGCTTAAATTGAAGATATGGTAAAGAGGAGTGGCAATATCATCCGCTGTTATCCTCAGTCATTTTCCATCCAAGTTGTCAGATCCTGGTGGCTTGTCGTTGTTGATAGACAAGTTTTTCACCTCTTCACACTCACTTTACCGAATTCAAAATGACAACGCTTGTCTTTCATCATTTGGTCAGATATACTTGGATGTGTAGTGTCAGCGTTTGTTGCTGGCATGTCATGCCTAAGTTTGGTAATCTTGTCAATGAAAAAATCATGAAGTTGTTGGCAATATCAGTGGGTTTTGTGATGAATGAGCCATCTGATTCAATGAATGATAGAACTGCAGTTTTCCATTTTTGCCCAAAATTTCATTGAAGGTGCTCCAAAAAGTTTTACTATCATTCTTTGTCATATATCTTTGTTTCATAGTGTACTTTCTTCTTTTTACTCAGTTTAGTCACATGATTTCTCAATTTGCAGAAACGTTTGCCAATCGGTTGTACAGCCAGACTTATTTGCCATTTATTTTGCCTCATCCCTCTCAACCATCATTTTTCAATTCCTCATCAATCCATGGGGATTTAAGTTTTTAGTCATTTTCTTAATGGGTGCATGCTTATTAGTAACTGGGATAAGCAATTTAATAAATGTGTCAAGTGCAGCGTCTGGTTGCTTCTCATTACACAGCCCGGACCAACAAATATTCCTTACAACAACATTGGAATCACTACACAACTTTTTGTATGACCTCTTATACACTATATTAGGCCCAGCTTTTGGAACTTTGGTTTTCCAAGATATGGCTACTGTATTTTGATCACTACAGCCGATGGATTTGTGTAGAGGGTCATTTTTATGTTTTGGTCTTCAAAGTATCACAACCTATTTCTGCATATTGATTATGAATTTGGACATTGAAAACTGGTGTTTTGACACTTGGTTGTAAATCTAAAAAAATATGACAACAGGAAGCAGCAACAGTATAATTTAAGTTATGTTTTATGAATATAAATGGTACTTTTTACAGTTTCTCGATCACTTTGGCTAATTTTTTGAAAGAGTCTTAACATTTTGTAAACTCTAAGTGCAATTGTCACAACTGTTTTATGGGACATCACAACTCTATTGCATGTCTGAAAAATGTAGTAACTCCCCCCAAAACATTTAATTCATGCTTCAAAATGTAGTTCTTTTTCAGTAAATTGGCCCAATGCCACCAAAATGAAATTTAAAAAATGTGTCTTCGTGTGAGCTGTACTGGTCAAAATGTTTGGATGTTTTTTCACCATGGCAGTCAACCCTGGAAATGATTTATATACACATGTCAGTTTGGTTCTACTTTTTTGTTGACACTGACTGTTTACTGTACTAGACCAGAATGTCAGGTTACTGTACTAGACCAGAATGTCAGGTTACTGTACTAGACCAGAATGTCAGGTTACTGTACTAGACCAGAATGTCAGGTTACTGTACTAGACCAGAATGTCAGGTTACTGTACTAGACCAGAATGTCAGTTTACTGTACTAGACCAGAATGTCAGTTGTGTCTAGCTGAATGCTATTGTGTATCACACTGAGCTGTTTAGATACCAATTTCAACAGTAGGTAAAAGTTTACTGGGAAGAGTCAATACTGTCGTACACAGAAAAAAGGAAATGCACATGTGTATGTATACAGTAAATATATTTTTGTAGCAATGTGTTACATGTAAACATAATTCACATTTGCATGTCCATTTTTACATATTTCTTACATGTAAAGTCATATATAGTGAACAGAAAATTTGCCACAATGCATCCATGCAAAATCAAAACATAGAAACAAGCAACAACAACCTGTGGTTGTTCTTCACAGAACGTAACAAGTTCCCATCTTCTTGGTGGACATCTTGTTGATCTGGCCAGAGATTTTTGTCAACATCACATCTGATGTTTTCTCTTGCGATGCACCGTGGGGGGGATCTCCTTGCGTGGCGCAACCATCCCCTGCATTGATCACATGTGATGTCCTCACAAGCATCATTCACGGCATCTAACAGAGACATCTGATCTTGTGCCCGATAGTCATATACTTTCCACCTCCATGCTGAAATAAACCTGTTCTATTGGATTCAGGAATGGGGAGGATGGTAGAAGAACTCCATTGTTATCCTTTCATGCGCTTCAAACCATTCCCTAACAATGTTGGTTCGGTGGAAGCTGACATTATCCCACACAATTACATCATTTGGCAAATCTGGTCTAAATAAACCTCATGTTCTGGTGTTAGGTCTCTGTAGAGTGTATTTAGGAAGGACAGGAGAAGTTGGGTGTTATAGGGCCCAATGTGTGGAATATGTGTGTGCTCACGCCATTCTCAGAAATGGCAGCACACATTGTAAAATTGCCCCCACTTTGGCCTGGTGTGCCAATTGTGGCTCGGTGCCCAATCAGATTACGGCCACGTCTCCTGCCTTTGGCCAGATTGAACCCAGACTCGTTCCACAAAAACAAGAATGTGGGTCATTTCATGTCCTTCCAGCTCCATTACTCTACATAGTAACACAGAAACAGAATATAAAGTTAGTTTTATATAGCCTATTCTACAATCAGACAGTTTAGTAAAGTAGAAATGTTTTCTGTTCTTATGGGTATCTACAACTTGAAGTACATACAGGCATCATTGAAGTACAGTAGAACTCCCTGTACAATATACCATGTGTACACCAGTGGTTTACCTGGACACACTGGTACCGCAGCTCCTACCTGGACACACTGGTACCGCAGCTCCTACCTGGACACACTGGTACCGCAGCTCCTACCTGGACTCACTGGTACCGCAGCTCCTACCTGGACACACTGGTACCGCAGCTCCTACCTGGACACACTGGTACCGCAGCTCCTACCTGGACACACTGGTACCGCAGCTCCTACCTGGACATACTGGTACCGCAGCTCCTACCTGGACATACTGGTACCGCAGCTCCTACCTGGACATACTGGTACCGCAGCTCCTACCTGGACATACTGGTACCGCAGCTCCTACCTGGACATACTGGTACCACAGATCCTACCTGGACATACTGGTACCGCAGCTCCTTCACTCTGTCACTATTCCTCTCAAATGGCACCTTGTACAGTTGTTTTATAGTCATTTGATTATTTTTTCAAAACTCTGTCTAGTGGAAATGCTGACAGAATTGATATTTGCGAAGATATTGTTGTCATTTAGGATTGCACTTTGGATCGCTCTTAGCCTGATGGAATTGTTGGCTATGACCATTTTGCAAATTTCTTGTTCTTGCTGATGGCTGAATACTGCTGCTCTGCCACCAGCATGAGGTCGTTGTGCAGTCCTATATATGACATGTAGAATTCACAAACAGACCATGTTACAGATAGTGGTTTCTATTCAAATGTTTCTGTATATTCCTCATACATATCTTATTTTTTACATTTACGTATCTTATCCAGAGCGACTTACAAATTGGTGCATTCACCTTATGATATCCAGTGGAACAACCACTTTACAATAGTACATCTATATCTTTTTTTTGAATGGGGGGGGGGTAGAAGGATTACTATATCCTATCCCAGGTATTCCTCTTATGGTACATTGTGATTTTCAGACTTGCATTTACAATAGTTGCTGTATTGTTGTGAATGAAATGCTGTAACAAAAGTAAAGAAGGAGTACATATTCACCTGTTTTCCCTACGGAATGTTTACACAATGACACTGTGGACCTGTTTACATTAGGCTGTACTCTCCAACCAGCCTCTTCCATTGTAAGACCATGGTTTATGACACTGTGGACCTGTTTACATTAGGCTGTACTCTCCGACCAGCCTCTTCTATTGTAAGACCATGGTTTATGACACTGTGGACCTGTTTACATTAGGCTGTACTCTCTGACCAGCCTCTTCCATTGTAAGACCATGGTTTATGACACTGTGGACCTGTTTACATTAGGCTGTACTCTCTGACCAGCCTCTTCCATTGTAAGACCATGGTTTATGACACTGTGGACCTGTTTACATTAGGCTGTACTCTCCGACCAGCCTCTTCCATTGTAAGACCATGGTTTATGACACTGTGGACCTGTTTACATTAGGCTGTACTCTCCGACCAGCCTCTTCTATTGTAAGACCATGGTTTATGACACTGTGGACCTGTTTACATTAGGCTGTACTCTCCGACCAGCCTCTTCTATTGTAAGACCATGGTTTATGACACTGTGGACCTGTTTACATTAGGCTGTACTCTCCAACCAGCCTCTTCCATTGTAAGACAATGGTTTATGACATGGTCCACAATTGTGGCTCTGATTTCATCAGGGACTCTTATTCTTTGCCTTCTACCTCTT
The DNA here is from genome assembly GCF_901001165.1 of Salmo trutta. NCBI lineage: Eukaryota > Metazoa > Chordata > Actinopteri > Salmoniformes > Salmonidae > Salmo > Salmo trutta. Next base: position 52,247 of record NW_021822697.1, read on the forward strand.
CCTCTTATGTCTTCCCCTAACACCACCACACATTCTTACACACCTTATCTCTCTTCCACCAGCATGTAGCTGCTGTTCAGGGTAGTGATGTTCCTCCATGTTCAGAAATGGTAGTGATTGTGCTGTGGGCAAGCTCCATATATATGCTTCCAAACTTGATTGGTAAGATTGTGATTCATTACTATGTCACCTGGCAGGTAATTTGACAATTTAGCAGACATCACCAACATTCCATGTCGTAGATATTTATGGAATATAGATGTATATCTGACTGATTTTGATAATTGAATGGATCATTTTGCATGTGATGGCTCACACGATGACAGAATGTTTAGAGTTGTGAAGAGTTTCACAGTTTCACTGAGAATCAACTCAGCAGTTTTGATCAGCCACATGCATGTAGTTATTGTGCAAATTGTAGACAATTGTATTTACTCTTTTGCACACGTGCCAAAACACATGTAATTTGCTTAAATGAATAAGAAATTCAAATCTGGTGTGAACAACAACCTAATTGTTCAGAGATTTTTTACTTATTGTTTTGAAAAAAAAATTACTCATTTGAGAATTGAGCCAAAGCGATTGGAAAAAAACGTTAAAAAATAAATTAAAAAAGATTCTACTGAATCAGGGAAACACTGCTGCATGAGGCCAAAAATGTGCTGTGAATGATTGATTTATATGATATATTACTGAAATTATGAAAATGAGTTTGTCTTGGCTAATAATAGAATCAAGTCCCCCTGAGCCCAGACATCAATTCAAAGTCAATTCCACGTTGGTTCAATGTCATTTCATTGAAATGACATGGAAACAACGTTGATTCAACCAGTGATTAAATTAAGCAAGCAAGCTTACCTCAATTACCTCGTTAGACTCTTGTATTGCCCTTGATCATGAGTTGCAGTTCCATTACATTACACAGAAGTGATTGGACGAAGGCGTCTTCTGTATGGGGAAGTTTTGTTAATTAAGAGCCATAATGCTCGGTCTGAACATTAACAAGCATCGCTTGCGTTTAGGTTTTGGAAACAGAAGGACCTTATCTTTCATATCTGCATTTTTATTTATTTTTTACAAAAGGTTCAATTGATACACACCTTAACATTTTGTTGTTGCAAATATGTTTTCAGATTTTGTCTGTGGTTGTGGTTTGCGCAAATGTGTAAGCTAGTTCAAACCCTCACCCTTTCGCGACTGCTCGCCTCATGTCCTTTCCCAGCCTCCGTACTTTCTGCTGGCCCCGCCCCTTTGTTGCTTCTTCTCGAAAGCGTACAGGCCGCTCTTTGAAAAGCTAGCTAGATAGCTAACTAGAAGACTATTGAATACTTCGAAAGGGAAACATAAAACTTGAGCTGGTGAGTAGCATTAGATATCTACCAATGGTCATAACGGGTCGCCCAAACGTCGTTATTAGTCGTTAGGTGTGCATAACCACTAGCTAGCTATCTGCTCTTCAGACCAGCTGCTGTTTAGCTTGGTAGCTAGCTAGCTAATAGCTCATTCTAACCCATTTGAAGCTATGCTCAAACTCCGTCGATACACAAATACAATTATTGTTTTCTGACTGGTAACTACATGCAGATCGATTTTAGCTGTATAGAATCAACGAGTTACTGTTGTACTTGATGTTCGTGTTAGCTATGTAAGTTAGCTTGTTAACTAGCGGAATTATGCTTCCAGGTTGGATCCTTCAAAATAAAAGCCCTCATAGGAATATTGAAATGAATTAATGGTCACTGATATTGTTCTATTTAGTAAAAACGATATATTTACAATGAATGATAGAAAATGTAACGATTTCACACACTTGACAGCAATGGAATCTGACTATACATGTGGATCTTGGATGGTACATAGTGTTTTTGTATTACACCACGTTCTCCTATCTACACAGGTGACCTCACAAGAAATACCCCTCCTGCTCTGGTGGGAGGAAGAAGATCCAGTGTTATGAGAACTCAGAACCTGGAATAACTTGTCTTGGTCGGAGACTCACAAAGCAGCACTTGCTAAAACTCCCAGTGGGAAGAGAGATCTAGGAGACCTTTGAATCCATATGAAAGGAAAGACAACTGACCCTATTTTTGACCAAGATACATTGTAACTCATCAGAATAGGATCATTAAGAATCTGCTGGGACAAAATGGACCGAGAGAAGGGAATGTTGATGGATGAAATCGAAAAGGGTTTATGGAATTTAACCGAGGACAATTTACGTTACCTTTGTGAACGTCATGGACACGGTGGCAAAGATGGCTTCAAAGTTAAAGCAATGGATCACCGGTCGTTGCGGCGTAAAATCCTGGAGGAAATGTGGGACAATACGGATTCAATGAAATCGGAGGAGCAGGGAATATCTTGGTTAGTCCAACTAAAAGAGGACATCAGAAAGATACAGGAGGTTGCTAGCAGTGCTGATGATGATGATGCTGTAGACTGTGACGAAGAATGGAACGGAGAGGGCGGGGTTCAGTTACCTAGCAATGGGTTGGAGGTGGAGCCCATGAGTTCCAGCCAATCTGATGATGATGGCGCTGTAGACTGTGATGAAGAAAGGGACGAGGAGGTCAGGGATTGGATGGCTAACGATGGGCTGGAGGTGGAGGTGTCTCCAGAGAGGCACACACCAGAGCAGAGAGGGAGAGGGGTGAGTATTTGATTTCCCAGTCTTACATTTTGTTTCGCAAGTCTTTCCTTGATTCCTCGACTTCCCTTTATAAAAGGATCTGATGTTCCTCCTCTTGGTCTTTCTCCACATCTGGGGTGTAATCATTATTCCAAACAGTTGCAAAACGTTTTTCAACGGAAAAAGTGTTTTATATTAGACAAAGTCGGGTAGATCCCTCCCGGTTTTCATTCCGTTGACTTCTGTTTGTGTTCCAGTGAATACACCCCTGGTGTTCCTCCTCTTGGCCTTTCTCCTTCAATGGATTTTGAGAAGTAGTTTGAATAATTGAGGATGAGAGGAATTGAGGAAAGACTTGACGGGTAGGAGATGGTTTCCCACACTGTTTCATTCGGTCACTATTTTTACCATTTCCAGGACAAGCCTCCCCGGCCCCCCTCCTCCCTCTCGAAGTCTCCGGGTCGTGCGTCCCGCGGTAGCGCCCTACTGCGCTGTCTGAAGAAGAGGGTGTCTGTGCAGCTAGACGACAGCAAAACAACTCGCACAGGAGAGAAATCTCACAGCCCATCTAATGCTAAGCGATGCAAGAAAACTCTCCCAGGAGACAGGCCTAGCTCCCATATCTGTGATCACTGTGGGAAGAATTTAGGAAGTCAAAAAAGCCTGAAAAGCCACATGCGTGTTCATACCGAAGACAAACCTCATGAGTGCTCCGAGTGTGGGGAGACGTTCCGTCTGTTAAGAAGCCTAAAAAAACATCAGAAACTTCACACTGGTGAGGTTAGAGGGACGAAAAAAGTCAAAGTTCCGCATCCGTGTCCTCACTGCGGGACGATGCTTGCTTCGAAGAAAGAATTAAAGGATCATCTGCGAATCCGCCACACTGAAAAAACTCAGCTCTGCTCTGAATGTGGCAAGAGATTCTCTAGCACCTACGCCCTGAGGAAACACCAGAGACTACACACTGGGGAACAGCTCCACCTCTGCCCTGACTGTGGGAAGACCTTCTATACTCAGGCACACTTGATATCTCACCAGAGGGTCCATGCTGAACACAGGGAAAGGCCGCATGTGTGTCCTGTCTGTGGGAGGGGCTTTACAGCAGCTTCATCCTTGAAGTCACATCAGAGTATTCACACTGGAGAGAAACCTTACCTCTGCTCTGAATGCGGGAAGAGTTTCAGAACATTAGGACACTTCACAACACACCAGAAACAGCATGTAGAAGCAAAGCCATCTTTCCCTTGCCCTGTTTGCAATCAGTGTCTCTCAACAAAGCGCAACCTGATATTTCACCAGAGAATGCACACTGGAGAGAAGCCTTACCACTGCTCTCAGTGTGACCGGCGCTTTGTTAATGAGCAGAAATTGAAAAGTCATCAGCGTGTACACACTGGAGAGAAGCCCTACCTTTGCTCCCAGTGTGGGAAAAGTTTCGCTCTTTCACAAAATCTTAAAAAGCATCTCAGGGTGCATTCGGGTGAGAGGCGTTACAGATGTACCTATTGTGTAAAGAGTTTCATTTCTTCATCTGGTCTGAAATCACACCTGCAAACACACACTGGAGTGAAACCCTGCCACTGCCCTGAATGTGGGAAAGGTTTCTCAGAGAAGAGAGCTCTAAAGAATCACATGCTCACACACGGGAGAGAAACCGCTCCAACGTTCCAATGTCTGTGAGAATGTAACTCAGCACCAGGAGATACACACTGGGGTTGAAGAGCATAAATAACTGCCATTAGACTGAGTCGCTCTGGATAAGAGCGTCTGCTAAATTACTAAAACATTTTAAAATAAAACATAGATATTGTACACCGCTGCCTTCCCGACTCCCACATGATAGTTCATTTCTGTCTTATTTTCTCTGAAAAGGCTTACTAAGAAACTACCATAACTAGTTATTTTGTGTCTTGGTGTTCTGTTTATGAATTGTCTGCTTGCTTTGAACTGTTCTATCGAGCCTGACTCCAGAACCTGTTTTGTGCTAGTGTGTGTGTGTGTGTGTATGACTCCCATTTTGGCATGTATTTAGCAGTGTATGGTGCAGTACCAATGTGGCCACTAAAAGGACACCACTTGCCTGTTTTTAATGTTGTGAGCTTGCTTCCCTTTTCTTCTACTATGGTGGGCTCTGTACAACTGTACAAATCTGAACGAAGCAACAAGATAAATACATTATGGCATCTTATTCCCGAGGTAACAAACAGGCCTGCACTGATCTGTCTCGTATCTTTTGCAAAGAGTCATGGGATTGATCAAAAGGACTCCGGCTGTTATAACGTTCAAAAAATAATACTGAAGTGAAGTAAATTCCTTAGTAAAAACAGGCTGAATTTAAGCGAAATCAATAATTTTGATTTTTTTTTTTGCTGAGGATATCTTACTTTTACATCTAGCTACGGTGTTTTTGTGTTTGTACAAGCAGTACTTCTAACTTAAATTTGTCCAACACAGACAAACGAAGGGGCCAGGGTTCAGGTCTGGAAGCACGCTTTCCACTGTACCCAGAGGGCAGTTTCAGTACTGCAGTTTGCCTGACATCTGGCCCACAAAGACCATTCCCATTGATGGTCCCATAGAGAAGTCAGATTTCAAATTCCTAATAAGATACTATACCCGTCACCTTTGTGCACAAAATATCAGTTGAGGCCATCTTTTTCTCCATCTCTCACATCCGAAGACATTAACATTTTACATTCAACCAATGTCTGCCATGTTTAGGCCTCTCGAAAGGCCTCCCGAGTGGCGCAGCGGTCTAAGACACTGCAGTGCTAGAAGCATCACTACAGACCCTGGTTCGTTCCCAGGCTGTGTCACAACCGGCCGTGATCGGGAGTCCCATAGGCTGGCGCACAATTGGCCCAGCTTCGTCCAGGTTAGGGGAGGGTTTGGCCTAGGGTAAGCCGTCATTGTAAATAAGAATTTGTTCTTAACTGACTTGCCTAGTTAAATAAAATATATATATTTTTGGATGACGTGATGATATCATCACTGCTCGCGGTGCTCCCTGTGCGCATTGAGTGCTAGTGTGCATGTGAGTTGGCCCCAGTGAAAAGGATGCAACCCGGAGATATACAGTGCGACAGGTAACCTAGCGGTTAAGAGCATTGGGCCAGTAACCGAAAGGTCGCTGGTTCGAATCCCTGAGACGACTTGGTGAAAAATCTGCCCTTGAGCAAGGCATTTAACCCTAATTGCTCCTGTTTTATATAGACCGTCCACAAGTCACGTTTTGTGAACGTGAGTAGGTTAAGTTGAAAACAACAGTCTTCCATTTTGGATGCTATCTCCAGTTAATTTATAGGCCGAGGCTACGAATATAAAGTTTTCACTCCCGCCTCCGTCCCTCCCCTTTAGAAACATCTTTCTCAAAACTAAGGATACAAATCATGTTTTGCGTATGTGTTTATTTTACACACACATTCAAGTTTCTCTCTTTAATCTATGCTTTACTCCCCCTCTTCTGAACCCTCGACCAATGTGATCGACATGGTGCTGTAGCCTCTGTCTATAAACTCTCGCGATTTTGAAAGAATATTCCCAAAATATATATGTGAAGGCTAAGGTCTGTTGTGACGGATATTGCCTTGAATAAGGCGCCGTCTACACACTGCATTGGAGCAAAAACGATCAGCGTTTTGTGTGATGATGTCATCTTTATAGTTATACTGCCATGTAGCCAGAGTTACTGAACACTAAATACTTCCTCCATAAGCTAGCTAGCTACTGGCAACATTATGTTATCACAATAAATGAGTTTGTATTAATAATACTAATATCCATGAATTAAATGGCAGTTTAGAAGAAGTCTGAAGAAGCAACTAGCTACATATGTGTTTATATATTTATTTAAAGGTCTAGGCTCCAATTCTTCTGAATGACTGTATCTCTATCCACTTCTTGTAATGTGTCATTGTTTAATAACTAATTAATATTTTAACAGACCCACGTTATGTTCCCAGGGCGCCGAAGATGTCGATTTAAGGCAGCCTACCCGCACCTCTCTGATTCTGAGGGGTTGGGTTAAATGCATTTCAGTTGAAGGTATTCAGTTGTACAACTGACTAGGTATCCCCCTTTCCCCTGGACTCCCAGGAGTCATCTTTTAGTTCTACATCAACACATGCCCAATTCATAATGTAGATTATAGTGTTCATAGTGTAGTCTGTAGTTTTTAGCTTACACTGTTCATAGTGTAGTTTTTAGCTTACACTGTTCATAGTGTACATACTGTATGTGAATTGTGTAAATGCTGCGTGTATATCTTGTCCGTATATTCTGTTTATTGTCTGTCTGTAGCCTATATTCTGTTTATTGTGTCAGCACCAGTCAAATTTCTGTACATGCAAATGTGTTTGGGGAATAAAGGTGATTCTCTGTTCCATCTGTTGATTGGAGGGGGAAGTTACAGATGTTGACATGTCTCACACAGTTGTTCATCTAAAGTTTCATTGTGATTTTTTTTATGTTTAAAAATTAAACACATGTTTTTCAAATAATAAGTCATGTTTGTTCCTGCTTGGCCCCAGTGGTGAGACTGGTTTGGATGCATGAAGTTGAGCTAATTTTTCGGTCATGTATCAATCTTTCTTAATCCAGGGTTTCCCAACCAATCTCGGTCCTCTGGACCCCAAGGGTTGCCACGTTTTGGTCTTTGCCCCCCCCGTACCACACAGCTGATTCAACTAATCATCAAGATTTGACCATTTGAATCAGCTGTGTAGTGTTAGGGCAAAAACCAAAACGTGCACCCTTTGGGGTCCCGTGGACAGAGTTTGGGAAACGCTGGCCTAGTCCCGCGGAAACTAGAGCGGTTTGAAGTGGATAGAAAATGGTATGTGCTCATTAGTTGCAGACCATAGCAAACAGTTTTGCAACATAAAATGTTATGCAATGAAAACTAGTTGCGTTTGGACAAATCCCTAGTGAATACACCCAATGCATTCATTTATAGATAATTTCATAAAACTACTTTCAAATTTGCTTTCACCACCCCATTTGGTAAATTGCTCAATCTTAAACCTAAAACTAGTGAAAATCACCAGTAAACTCACTGAACACTCCTTTCTCTGTGCTGTGTCATTACAGAGGCATGTACTCATTTGTACGTGTACCGAGTAATTGTTCTAATTTAGCTATGATGCAATATAGTGTATCTATGTCCTCAATGAGCATAGTTGTATTGCTATTCTCGACTCTCTCTACCCTCGGCCTTCTGCTCTCATGTCCTTTCTGCTAGCCTCGCCCCTTTGTTTTGTTCTCATCTCGAACGAGAACAGGCCGCTTGCGTTTGAACAGGTAGCTAGAAGACGACTGAATACTTCCAAAGGATTATGTTTCAATCGAACCGGTGAGTAAATCATTAGGTATCGACTAACGGCCAGAAGGGGTCGTCCAAAATATGTAATTAGCAAGTAGTTAGGTTTACATAACCGCTCATTTAGCTGGTTAACTGCTCTTCAGACTAGCTGTTTTGTTTCAGCTTGGTAGCTAGCTAGCTAATTGCTCCTGTAAACAATGTTTAAGCTGTAGTCAAACTGAGTCGATATTCGAATAAAATGATTGTTTTCTGACTCGTAGCTACAGGCATATCGATTGTAGTTATATGAAATCATCGAGTTACTGTTGTATTTTCTGTCTATTAGCCATGTTAGCTAACGTTAGCTGCTTCTTCTTCTTCTTTAGGATTTGGTTGGCGGATCGCATCCAACTTTTAGGTGCGTACAGCGCCACCTACTGTACTGGTGTGAGGCTTCGGCCAACGTACATTTAATTGGTATGGTAATACAAAATTGAGGAAAAGGAAAATTGCCCTGCCAACTATTAGCCCTCTCTAAAAAAAAAAAACACCCCATCCCATTATTTAACCCTCTTCTATTCTACTCCAGACCAACGGTCTGAGAGGACAAAACACTACCACTCAACACCCCCCTGCAACTGTTTTGCAGTAAATCGTCGCAATCCCAAGTACTTCTCAGCAGCTGCCACCACAACCTCTATTTTCTGTGACTTCTGATCCATTTCTGCAGTACAATTGACAACCATGTCTATGAATGCTAAAAAGCCCACCTTACTGAATCACATTATTTCCTTCACTCTGCCTTGGTCTCTGCCTACTCTCAGGATCCCTCAGCCTGTAACCATCTTCCTCTACCACTCTGCTCACTGCCTCAGCATACAACACCTTCTGTACTATTCTAAACCTGGCAACCTCAACCTGTTTTTCTCTCACCTTACACCTCCGATCTCCAACCCCATGGGCACCCCCACAACTAACACACACAACTTTCTCCAACGATACTAAACATTCCTTCATCTCATGCTCTCCTGCACACTTCTCACATCTAGGAATCTCCCTCCTACACACTCCCTCCTACACACCTAAAACACCATAGTATTTTCAGAACTAAAGCAGAATAACTTTCTAACTTGACCATGCCAGGCAAAGACTTTACATCGAAACTCAGCAGGACAGACTGTCTTCTCTGTTTCCCCACGCTCTCCACCAGGTCTGCGTCGTATCAAACGGCGGGCGTTACAGACACTGGGGAACTTCAATTTCAACTGATCCTCCTCAACACTTAATGCCACCCCATGTATCACTCCTTTCAAAGATGCCCTGCTCCATAGAGCAAAGTAAGTCACATGTATTGTCCCTAATCGCGTGATCCGTAGCGCACACTCCCCCTGGACTGAAGGAACATAGTAAATCATCACTAATCCACTCCGCGTTACTCTCACCACCTCAACAGTCCCCAACCTCTTCTCCACCCAACCTGACAGCACATATGGATCTGCCAAAAATGCAAGGATCCATTCTCTCCACAAATCTCACTCTCACTGGGCCAGAATGATCCTCTTGACGAGGCCCGAACTCAGCGGTCTTCGCCGCAGGTTAGCTTGTAGTAGCTGTTGGATCCTTCCAAATAAAAACAAGTATGGGTCGCTGCAGCCCAATATGGCGACCGGAGTATGGGAGAGTGGGTGTGTCGGAAGGAGTGGCTGTATAAAAAGCGAATCAGCTAATTGGGCAGATTTGTTGCCATTCAAGAACGTTTTGTGTGGCTGATTGGGCTGCACAGCGAATCGATAAGCCGGCGACCAGTGTTGTATCGGCCTGCCTGCCGACTTGAAGTGCTTCCTACTGGGTATCACGGTCGTGTCGCCGGCGGCAGCTAAAGTGGCCATGTTTTTCTCTCACAAGATTTTATCTCAAGTAGAATAGCAGCCTACACAAGAAATAACTAATACTGATAACCATCTAGATGCCACCTTGATACATAGCCTACATGCAGTCTGCTACTCAGTGGGGAGGGAATGAACGGAAACACCGGGACACAGTGCCCTTCGCTACCGCTTGACAAGCACGACTGTCCAGCACCGGCCTGGGAAGTAGCTACCTAGTAGCCAGTCACAGTAAGCACACGCATACAACTCATGAAGCAACATTTGAATCAAAAATAAACAATCAGTTTTCTAACTGAAAATGTATAATTATTTGTGTAAAACTAACAGTGAAATACGACTGACTCATCCTCTGGCTTCAGAACAGAAGTCCAAACCCTCGCGGTATGGTAGCTCAATGTGAGAAATGGAAGGGGGAAAAACACAACTTATAGCAGAGTGCTTTTGACACACCCACCCATTACATTTTTACATTTTAGTCATTTAGCAGACGCTCTTATCCAGAGCGACTTACAGTAGTGAATTCAAACATTTTTTTCTCCGTACTGGTCCCCCGTGGGAATCAAACCCACAACCCTGGCATTGCAAACACCATGCTCTACCAACTGAGCCACACGACACACCCACTACTTTCCTTTCAACACACCCACCCCTTTCAACACACCCACCCCTTTCAACACACCCACCCCTTTCGACACACCCACCCCTTTCAACACGCCCACCCCTTTCAACACACCCACCCCTTTCGACACACCCACCCCTTTCAACACACCCACTACTTTCCTTTCGACACACCCACCCCTTTCGACACGCCCACTACTTTCCTTTCGACACACCCACCCCTTTCAACACGCCCACTACTTTCCTTTAAACTGATGGGCGATTCACTACATACAGTACCAGTCAAGAGTTTGGACACACCTACTCATTCCAGGGTTTTCCTTTATTTTGACTATTTACTACATTGTAGAATAATAGTGAAGACATCAAAACTAGGAAATAACACATATGGTATCATGTAGGAAACAAAAAAAGTGTTAAACAAATCAAAATATATTTTATATTTGAGATTCTTCAAAGTAGCCACTTAACATTCTCTCAACCAGCTTCATGAGGAATGCTTTTCCAACAGTCTTAAAGTTCCCACATATGCTGAGCACTTGTTGGATGCTTTTCCTTCACTCTGTGGTCCAACTCATCCCAAACCATCTCAATTGGGTTGAGGTCAGGTGATAGTTTGTAAACAAAATAAATGTAAACAAACACTATATAGTCTCAAAATATAGTTAAAACTGTAATTTAGATTTCATAGATGGTCAGTCCTTGCATCTATAGCTCTGTCAATGAATTTGAGAGTGTTTAGATTTCTCCTGCCCCATCCCTCTGCTTTTTATCAAAACAGGGTCAGGGATGACGCTTTGTTATTGTTTTAACTGCTGATCGGTGCTATAAGTAAAACATTTAAGGTTGACAATCTAATGTAGAAAATGGTTTGATTTGTCAGACTGCAAAAATAAAATGCCGCTACACATCTAGATTAGATGGTAAAAACTGGGTTTTTTTTCTCACACCATGTTCTCCTACGTCCACAGGTGACCTCACAAGGAGATTCCACAGGTGACCTCACAAGGAGATTCCACTGCTCTGGTGACCTCACAAGGAGATTCCACTGCTCTGGTGACAGGAAGAAGATCTGGTGTTATGACAACTCCAGATATGAGTTCTTCATTTTTTTCTTAACATGTATTTTTCTTAAAACTGCATCGTTGGTTAAGGGCTTGTAAGTAAGCATTTCACTGTAAGGTTTACACATGTTGTATTTGGCGCATGTGAAAAATAACATTTGATTTGACACAGGAGAGAGACACCTCACACTTGTTGCAGCTCCATTCAATAACCAGTTGTTGCTACTTTTACCAAGAAACATTCAAACTCTGCTGGGACAAAATGAATCGAAAGGAGGGAGTGTTGATGGATGAAATTGAAAAGAGTTTATGGAATTTGACTGAGGACAATTTACGCTCCCTTTGTGAACATCATGGACATGATGGATCTGAAGTTAAAGCAATGGATCACCGCTCTTTGCGGCGTAAAATCATGGAGGAAATGTGGGACAATACGGATTCAATGAAATCAGTGGAGCAGGGAATATCTTGGTTAGTCCAACTGAAGGAGGACATCAGAAGGATACAGGAGGATGCTAGTGGTGCACCGTCGAGTCCCCTCCAGGCTGAGGATGCTGTAGACTGTGATGAAGAGTGGAGCGGAGAGGGAAGGGCTGGGTTACCTAGCAACGGGTTGGAGGCGGAGTCCATGAGTCCCAGACAATCCAACGACGCTGCAGACTGCAACGTGGAGGACACGGATTGGTTAACTAGCAACAGACTGGAGGCGGAGTTATCTCCAGAAAGGCACACACTAGAGCAAAGAGTGAGAGGCGTGAGTATTTATTTTCCCAGTTGGAAAGGGAGTATTTATTTTCCCAGTTGGAAAGGGAGTATTTATTTTCCCAGTTGGAAAGGGAGTATTTATTTTCCCAGTTGGAAAGGGAGTATTTATTTTCCCAGTTGGAAAGGGAGTGTTTATTTTCCCAGTTGGAAAGGGAGTGTTTATTGTCCCAGTCGGAAAGGGAGTGTTTATTTTTTTGTCCCAGTAAGTGTTAATTTATTTATTGTCCCAGTCGGAAAGGGAGTATTTATTTTCCCAGTCAAAGTGTTTCTCAACAGTCCTTCATTGATTCCTCAACTTCCTTCTATAAAAGACATTGGAGGAGAATATCTGAGGTTCCTCCTCTTGACCTTTCTCCTTTTTGAGAAGAAGGTTACGTAATCGTGGATGAGGGGAATTTAAAGACTTCAAAATTAATTGACAGGTAGAAGAGCATTTCCCACCCTGATTAATTCCGTCTATATTTTGTGATTTACAGGACACGTCTCTCCTGCCCCGCTCCACTCTCCCAAAGACCCTGTGTCGTGCCTCTCCCGGAAGCGCCTTAATTTGGGGGCTGAAGAGGGTGTCTGTGCAGCTGATGGACTGCAGGAAAACACCAGGGCAGAAAACCCGCAAGAAAACCCACTCCTATGCTCAAGGCGGGAAGAGTCTTGCCACAAAAGACATTCTGGAGCGACATCTGCTAACTCACACTGGAGAGAAACAGAAAAATATATGCGCTGACTGTGGAAAAGTATTCAGTACATTTTCCAGCCTTACCAGGCATCTGAAAACTCATACTGGAGAGACATGTCATGTTTCTGAAACCACATGCTCTGAATGTGGAAAGACATTCAGTACACATTCCAGTCTTAGGAGACATCTGCTAACTCACACTGAAGAGAAACCGTACGTTTCCCCTCGTTGTGGGAAGAGTTTCAATGATCCAGGAAACTTGAAGAAACACATCTTTAGAACTCACTCAGGAGAACATTTTGAAGAGGAACCTTCCGAAAACAATGTTGGTTCCTCAGAACATGATGGGGCCGTGAAGAAGCCAGTCCTTCATCCATGTGCTCACTGTGGTAAGAAGTTGTCAACTAAAACAAGACTAAAGATTCACCTGAAGACCCACACTGGAGAGAAACCTCATGTCTGCCCCGACTGCAGGAAGAGCTTTGCTTTCCGTCCCTCCTTGACCAAACATCAGAAACTTTGTCATTCAGAGCACGGAGGAGTGAAACGGCACGAATGTTCAGTCTGTGGGAAAGTCTTTAATCAACCAGGAGCCTTGAGGTCCCATCAAAGAACCCACACTGGAGAGAAACCCCACCTCTGCTCCGACTGTGGAAAGAGTTTCTGTTTTCGTTCGTCTCTGAGAAGACATCAGGTACTCCACGCAGGAGACAGTGCGAAGCCCCACGTGTGCTCTGTCTGTGGGAAAGGCTTCAGAGATTCTGGATACTTAAAAAAACACCAATCTATCCATTCAGGAGAGAAACCTCACCTCTGCTCCAATTGTGGAAAAACTTTCACATCCTTCCTTAGCTTAACAAATCATTCCAAATCACATCGTCTAGATGGAAACCAATTCCAATGCTCTGAATGTAAGCGCCATTTCCCAACAAAGGAACGGCTGTCAAGCCACCAGAGGACGCATACTGGTGAAAAACCTTTCTGCTGCTCCCAATGCCACAAGCGCTTCTCTCATTCAAATAGTTATCAAAGGCACCTTCGTATGCACTCCGGTGAGAAACCCTTTGTGTGTCCTCTCTGTGGGAAGCAATTTAACGACTCTTCGAATCTTAGAACACATGTTAGAAGACATAAAGGAGAAAAGGTAGGAAAGACACAGGTCTCTGAGCCATGCCCTCACTGTGGGAAGAGGCTGGCTTCTAAGGCAGGGTTAGAGACTCACCTGCGGATCCACACTGGAGAGAAACCTCACCTCTGCGCCAACTGCGGCAAGCGCTTTACCTTCCTCTCCGCCTTGAGAAGACATCAGAAAACGCAGCACAGAGAGCAAGTAGCAAAGCCGCACATCTGTTCTGTCTGTGGGAAAGGCTTCGTGGAGTCTGGAGCGCTGAAGAAACATGTGGTGACCCACGAGGAGAAACAGCACCTTTGCTCCGATTGCGGGAAGAGTTTCAGGGTGCTTCAGGCCTTGTCGATTCATCAGAGAACCAAGCATCAGAAAACAAATGAGCAAGTAAGAGAGAACAATTCGTACCTCTGCCTTACTTGCGGCCAGGAATTCAATTCAAAGCATAGATTGGTAATCCACGAGAGAAAGCACACAGGAGAGAAACCTTACCAATGCTCCCAGTGTGGCAGGTGCTTCGCTGATAAGACTAATATGAGGCGTCACCAGACGGTGCACACAGGAGAGAAACCATTCCAATGCTCCGTCTGCGACATGAAGTTCTCTCAAGTCGCCTCTTTAATACGGCACCGGCTAATACACTCGGGTCAGAAACCGCACCACTGCACTTACTGTGACAAGAGTTTCTCTCAATCGAACACGCTGAAAACGCACATACTAACCCACACGGGAGAGAAACCGTACCAGTGCCCCGACTGTGGGAAGGGTTTCACTGAAAAGAAAGCCATTAAGAAACACCAACGCGACACACACGGGACAGGAGCAGACAGCAACACACTGCTTTCTCATAGAGATTGAGTCAAGACCGGAGCCCTCGAGCAAAGCCCTACCAATGTCCTGACTGAAGAAAATGTTTCTCAGAGAAAAGAGCTCTTGTGAAAAACCAGAAGGCACACCGGAGAGACAGCCCCCTATTGTTTTATTTTGAACTGAAGGTTTGAGAATGTTTTAAAATAAACATGTGCTTTTTAAAATAATGTTTTTTTTCTCCACTTGGCCCCAATTGTGAGTCTGGTTTGGATGCAGTCATGAATTTGTGCTCAGAACATTTTCTGGTCTTGAATGTGATGTTTATTTTTGTATGTTTAGCTGTATAGGTTAATCCTCTGGAAGCTAAAGTGGTTTCAAGTGGATAGAAACATGGATTTACATGGATTTATATATTGATATTTCAATAATACTATTGCATTCATCAGCTGGTTTTGGCAAATTGCTCAATCATAAACATAAACATTCTAAACAAACTAGTGAAATCACCAGCAAACTGAACACTCCTTTCTGAGCTGTATCATCATGACATGGGCTATTACCCAGCGTGGGTAAAACAGGTCATTTCATTCATGTGTACGTGTATTAACTCAACAATCATCCTACTGAGTAATGTTACTTTTTATTTAGCGATAAAGTGTATCCATGTCCTCTATGAGGATATCTTCATTAGTTTTCTCATCTCTCTCTTACCTCTTTACATGTGATAGGAAAGCATCCAACAGGAAGATGTGATTACTGCCAGAGACAGTGGAGCATGTGCTGATACAGTGTGGTCAGTAGGAGAGAGACTGATACAGTGTGGTCAGTAGGAGAGAGACTGATACAGTGTGGTCAGTAGGAGAGAGACTGATACAGTGTGGTCAGTAGGAGAGAGACTGATACAGTGGGGTCAGTAGGAGAGAGAAGGAGAGAGACTGATACAGTGTGGTCAGTAGGAGAGAGAAGGAGAGAGACTGATACAGTGTGGTCAGTAGGAGAGAGAAGGAGAGAGACTGATACAGTGTGGTCAGTAGGAGAGAGACTGATACAGTGTGGTCAGTAGGAGAGAGACTGATACAGTGTGGTCAGTAGGAGAGAGAAGGAGAGACTGATACAGTGTGGCCAGTATGAGAGAGACTGGAAGAGTGTGGCCAGTAATCGAATCTCCCAGATAACATTCCTTAATAAAAAAAATATGGGGTGCCCCAGAGCGAGAAATTTCACTGCCTAATTTCTTCTGGGCAGGCAAATGGGGAGGGGACAATAAATAGACCAGAGCCAGTCAATAGCTTTGAGCTCACGCGAGAGAGGGAACACCCACTTACACTGACAGGAACCTTGAATATGTTTTATACGGTAAACAGCCTTAATAAATATCTTATTAATCCACCATCTTTGGAAGTACAAAAGATTAATATCAAAAGATTGGAGACTGTATCTAATGATGTTCTGGGCAACTTGGATGGGGGTGGGGGCCACAAATAATCTGAACATCATGAGGGGTTCACAGTGGCTCAAGGGTCAGCATACCTACATCAATACCCCCCCCCCCCCCCCCCCCCCCCCCCCCCCCCCCCGACCGAGGAGATCAAATGTTGCAGTTTTAAAGTAAGTTGGCTGCAATTCTACACATTTTGACATGGGACAGAGAGAAGATTTTGCACTTTGATATCTAATTCCATGGAATTCTACTCATTTTGCCATGGGACAGAGAGAACCACTTGCCGTTTTACAGCAAATTTCCTTCTACATATTTTACCATAGGGTGGAGAGAAATGTTTGCTATTTTTAATATAATATTTGAGTGACTAACAAAATCAATGGGGGGCCCAACGGTCGGTAATTCGCCCACAATTTCAAGAAGTTTAGATGGCTGGTTAGACTAATTTACGGATCTAAAAAATGTTAGCTGACATGGGCTAATTGAGGGACTGACATAACAAGAGAAAAACTGCTGAACCAGAAGTGGGCTGGTTCTGATTCATTGTATTTCTGAAGAACAGAAGAAAATTGCACAAGGACTCGCAACCATCGCAAATTCCAAAGTAACGTGCTTTGAACTTCAGAGTAGGGTCCCTGTTAAAGGAATCATCTCTGGGGTGTCTATGGCAGTTGAGCCTGAGTACCCCAAGTCATCTCTGGGGTGTCTATGGCAGTTGAGGCTGAGTACCCCAAGTCATCTCTGGGGTGTCTATGGCAGTTGAGGCTGAGTACCCCAAGTCATCTCCGGGGTGTCTATGGCAGTTGAGGCTGAATACCCCAAGTCATCTCCGGGGTGTCTATGGCAGTTGAGGCTGAATACCCCAAGTCATCTCCGGGGTGTCTATGGCAGTTGAGGCTGAATACCCCAAGTCATCTCCGGGGTGTCTATGGCAGTTGAGGCTGAATACCCCAAGTCATCTCCGGGGTGTCTATGGCAGTTGAGGCTGAATACCCCAAGTCATCTCCGGGGTGTCTATGGCAGTTGAGGCTGAATACCTCAAGAAAATAATCTAAGGTGTGGTTGGTGCCCGTTGCCTGAGATGATTGGTGAACTGAGGAAAAAGGAAGATGATAGTCTATGGTTGATACGGGAATTAAGTTATTAATGTTCTTAAACCGAACTTCAATTTAACTACTCAGTTTGTATACCAGAAGGTGTAAGGTTCCGGTTGAAGGAAACAGACTGAGACCCAGCCTACAATAATCAGGATGTTTATTTACGAGAGCTCTAAAAATCATACAATGCACACAGCCTTTTATATTACCACACACACACACACACACAAATGAACTCACATCAGTAGAGAACTCCACCCCGCTTTAGGCGGCTGTATTTTTCCACAGTACCCAGACCACCTGTCTCCTTATCTTTTGCCAGCCTAGCCGTTTTCGGGCAGTTGTTCCCCTCCCTAACTTAGGGAGGCCCATTTTCCTGTTACTTTCACAAGGTCGTCTTATCAACTATGCCCTGTTCATTTTGAAATAGTAACAGTGTCTTAGTCTTAAACAGTCTACTCACACACAGTATTGGATTATAGTTGTTAACACATTATTATAGTCTTATAATTCTAATACATTTCACAAAGTGATATGGTTTCAGAGTGGAATACTTTAGTCAAAACCTCAGACATATAAATTATTTTATCAATGGTTCTATTGTTTTTTAATAAAGAGCATCTCCCTACATATGAAGCTAGGCTAGGTAAGGTATGCATTCACCTCCCTACATGTGAAGCTAGGCTAGGTAAGGCATGCATTCACCTCCCTACATGTGAAGCTAGGCTAGGTAAGGTATGCATTCACCTCCCTACATGTGAAGCTAGGCTAGGTAAGGTATGCATTCACCTCCCTACATGTGAAGCTAGGCTAGGTAAGGTATGCATTCACCTCCCTACATGTGAAGCTAGGCTAGGTAAGGTATGCATTCACCTCCCTACATGTGAAGCTAGGCTAGGTAAGGTATGCATTCACCTCCCTACATGTGAAGCTAGGCTAGGTAAGGCATGCATTCACCTCCCTACATGTGAAGCTAGGCTAGGTAAGGCATGCATTCACCTCCCTACATGTGAAGCTAGGCTAGGTAAGGTATGCATTCACCTCCCTACATGTGAAGCTAGGCTAGGTAAGGTATGCATTCACCTCCCTACATGTGAAGCTAGGCTAGGTAAGGCATGCATTCACCTCCCTACATGTGAAGCTAGGCTAGGTAAGGTATGCATTCACCTCCCTACATGTGAAGCTAGGCTTAACCTTTATTTAACCAGGAAAGGCTATGAGCTTCTAACTTTGCAGTATTTTTTTTTCTTCTGATGTTTCGGACGTTATTTGCTCAGAACGTTTCTTGTATTATTATCTACAGCCGAAAATAACTTTTGGATATAAGATGAGCACAAATTTGACTTCCTGACCTGGATCCTTTGTTTGAACTTTCTGAGACAGGTCATTATTTTCATCCTGGGAGCTGCACCAAAACACTGACGTCGGAGAAGAAGAAGAAGTGGAGCCTTAGTCAGACACCACATACCATCCACCGCTTCAGAGTACGTTACTCGTTAACGTTCAGTGCCTTGACAATAAAGTAGACAAGCTCAGGGTGAGGATCTCCTTCCAGAGAGACATCAGGGACTGTAACATACTCTGTTTTACGGAATAGTGTCTCTCTCTGGATATATTGTCCCCTGTCCATTCAGCCAACGGGGGTTCTCTGTCCATCGCGCCGACAGGAAGAAAGAATTCCCCAGGAAAAATATAATCACATTTTATTGGTCACATACACATATTCAGCAGATGTTATTGTGGGTGTAGCGAAATGCTTGTGTTCCTAGCTCCAACAGTGTAGTAATATCTAACAATTCACAACAACAATAATACACATTAATCTAAAAATAAAAGAGCAAAATGTATATGTGATGGAATGTATAGACATTGGACAGTATGTGGAAATAATATTTTGTATATCTGTAGAATTCGTAGGATAGAAGAGTATATGTACAGCAATAGTTGAATAGAATACTGTATGTACATATGAAATGAGCGTTCCCTTATTGAGGCGGAAGGGTTTGTTTCATGATTAACAACTCATGGTGTGATTGTGGTAATGTACAGGAACTCAAGTCCTTCTGTTCTCCGGATCTGAAATACCTCACCATCATATGCCGACCGCATTACTTCACAAAAATTGTTTTATTTGGTCATCGTCACTGCCGTGTATATTCCCTCCCCAAGCCGACGCTGCGACGACTCTCAAGGAACTACACTGGACTATTTGCAAACTGGAAACCGCATATCCGGAGGCCGCATTTATTGTTGCTAGGGACTTAAAACCCTTTAACAGGCAGCTCAAACCTGCAGTTGAGCTAATTTGAACAGCAATTTTCTTATGAAATTAAACATATGCATTTTGTTTGGCATATTTTATCATCTCAAACAATGCTATTTATCAGACTCACATATTTTTAAACACCCATTCAAAGATGGTTGAAAACCAGGAAGTGAACGTGAGCAAAACCAAACCTCATTTACCACAAATGTTTTTGTACTAATTGTGTATAAAATGGGAAATTACAAGGTTGTAATGTAATTTAAGAATGATTAAATTACTAATGTTTTATTTATTTTTTTATTTTAAGAAATCTTCAAAAATATGCTCTACCAGGTGGTTGAGTTGCCCATTAAAGGAATGCTATTAAGTCAAAACTAGTGATAATGGAGAAATATTGTTACGGGATCTTTTTGTCTGTGCAAGTACAAAAATCCTTTCAAATCCATATCATTATTTACAGTCTGCCTGTTAGCTGCCTGTTATCTTACATTTACATTTTAGTCATTTAGCAGACGCTCTTATCCAGAGCGACTTACAGTAGTGAGTGCATACATTTCATACATTTTTTTCTCCGTACTGGTCCCCCGTGGGAATCGAACCCACAACCCTGGCGTTGCAAACACCATGCTCTACCAACTGAGCCACACGGGACCGTTTCACAATATCATTCAGTACATGTCATTTTACTGGTGTTCTAAGCAGATACAGTGCAAATCGGAAAGTTTTCAGACCCATTGACTTTCTCCACTTTTTGTTACATTACAGCCTTATTATAAAATTGATTAAATTAATTGTTTTCCTCATCAATCTACACACAATACCCCATATTGACAAAGCAAAAACAGAAATACAGTATTTATATACGTATTAAGACCCCCTTTGCTATGAGTCTCAAAATTGAGCTCAGGTGCATCCTGTTTCCATTGATCATCCTTGAGATGTTTCTACAACTTGATTGGAGTCCACCTGTGGTCAATTCAATTGACCACAAGGTGGACTGGGGAAGGGAACCAAAAAATGTCTGCAGCACTGAAGGTCCCCAAGAACACAGTGGCCTCCATCATTCTTAAATGGAAGAAGTTTGGAACCACCAAGACTCTTCCTAGAGCTGGCCACCCGGCCAAACTGAGCAATCGGGGAAGAAGGGCGTTGGTCAGGGAGGGGACCAAGAACCTGATGGTCACTCTGACAGAGCTCAGGAGTTCCTCTGTGGAAGATGGGAGAACCTTCCAGAAGGACAACCATCTCTGCAGCACTCTGCAAATCAGGCCTTTATGGTAGAGTGGCCAGACGGAAGCCACTCCTCAGTAAAAGGAACATGACAGCCAAAAAAGCACCTAAAGTTTGCTAAAAGGCACCTAAAGACTCAGACCATGAGACACAAGATTCTCTGGTCTGATGAAACCAAGAATTAACTATTTGGCCTAAATGCCAAGCGTTACGTCTGGAGGAAACCTGGCACCATACCTACGGTGAAGCATGGGGGTGGCAGCATCATGCTGTGGGCAAGTTTTTCAGCGGCAGGGACTGGTAGACTAGTCAGCATCGAGGCAAAGATGAAAGGAGCAACGTACAGAGAGATCCTTGATGAAAACCTGCTCCAGAGCGCTCAGGAGCTCAGACTGGGGCGAAGGTTCACATTCCAACAGGACAACGACCCTAAGCACACAGCCAAGATAACGCAGGAGTGGCTTCAGGACAAGTCTCTGAATGTCCTTGAGTGGCCCAGCCAGAGCCCGGACTTGAACCCGATCAAACATCTCTGGATAGACCTGAAAATAGCTGTGCAGCAACGCTCCCCTTCCAACCTGACAGAGCTTGAGAGGATCTGCAGAGAAGAATTGGAGAAACTCCCCAAATACAGGTGTGTCAAGCTTGTAGCATCATACCCAAGAAGACTCGAGGCTGTAATCACTGCCAAAGGTGCTTCAACAAAGTACTGAGTAAAGGGTTTGAATACTTATGTAAATGTGGTGATATTTCATTTTTTATTTATTTTAAAATAAATGTGCTAAAATGTCTTAAAACTTGTTTTTGCTTTGTCATTATGGGTATTGTGTGTAGATTGATGAGGGGGAAAAAGCTATTAATCCATTTTAGAATAAGGCTGTAATGTAACAAAATGTGGAAATACATTTTATAGATAAAGGATAAGTAGCATATCGTTTTTTAAAAATGTTTGCATGCTTTTCTCCTTCGAGAAAACAACAGCAGATTCAAAGGGGGTGTGTCGGATTTTAGAAAACTTCCGCGTGTGCCACTACGAGGATACTCTTGTGCATCCTCTGCCGAAGTAGGGAATCGAGGAGGGGAGAAGACTCATTTGTATCGCCTACTAACAAATTGACACTCTCCTCATTGAGAATCTCACAAGGAGTAAATGATAGAACATATCTAAACAGACTGTTACCCAGGCTCCTCCATGAGTCTCAGTTCTATATTTTAATTGGAGGTGGAAGTTATCGATGTTGCCATGTCTGAAACAGTTGTGAATCTGACGTTTAATTTTGATCTGAAGGTTTGTAAATGTCTCAAAATAAACATGTTTTTTAAATTCTTTTTTTTAATAATGTTTTTTCTCCGCTTGGCCCCAGCGGTAAGTCTGGTTAGGATAAAAAGTCATGAATTTGAGCTCGAAACATTTCCTGATCTTGAAAGTGATGTTAATTTTTGTTTGTTTTGTTTTTATTTAGCTGTATAGATTAATCATCTGGAAGCAAAAGTGGTTTCAAGTGGATAGAAACATGGACTCATTTATATATATTATATAATTTATATATCTTTCAATAAGACTATTTTGACCATAGAATATCTGGTGTTATGAGACTCCTCAATCATAACCATTGTAAACAAACTAGTGAAAATCACCAGGAAACTCAATGAACACTCCTCTCTGTCACTGTGCTGTGTCATTACGTAGGCAAGGGGTTAATAAAAACACGTTAATTAATTTGTACATATATTGAGTAATGTTACTTTTTTATTCAGCTATGATGCAATATAAAGTGTATCCATGTCCTCAATGAAGATATATTCATTAGTTCTCATCTCTAACCTCTCACTCGTTATGCCAGTGGTTCCCAACCTTTTTCGGTTACTGTACCACCAACTGAATTTTGTTCTGCATTTTAACAGAAAGCCTATGGTCTCATGAATCTTCTCAAGTACCCCCTGTGGATGGGCCGAGTACCCCCAGGGGTCCTGTACCCCTGGTTGAGAACCACTACTCTCCTCTCATGTCCTTTCTCAGCTTCCGTACTTTCTGTTGGCCCCGCCCCTTTGTTTCTTTTCTCCTCGAACGTGAAAAGGTCGCGTTTCAAAAGCTAGCTAGCTAATAGTACACTGCTAAATACAGGGAAATATTTTTTCTTAAATCGAGCTGGTAAGTTAAGTATCAGGTATCTACCAGCAGTCATAAAGGTCGTCTAAACGTTGTAATTAGTTGATAGGTTTGCATAACCGTTAGCTAGTCTAGCTACCTGCTCTGCTTAGCTGCTGTTTAGCTTGGTAGCTAGCTAGCTAATTGCTCCTGCTAACTAATTTGAGGCTGTGCTCAAATTGAGTCGATATAATAATACAATTATTGTTTCTGCTGACTGGTAGCTACATGCATATCGATTGTAGATGTGTATAATCAATAGTTACTGTTGTACTTTCTGTTCCTCTTTTCTTAGCTTGTTAGCTAGCGGAATTATGCTTCCGGGTTGGATCCTTCAAAATAAAATCCCTCATGGGAACGTTGAAATGTTATTAAATCGGCAAATAAATGTGTCACTGATATTGTTCTATTAACTAAAAATACACATTCATTATACAAAAGGTAAATATTTGACACACTTGACAAAAATTGAATCGGACTATACATGTAGATATTGAATGGTACAAACAGTTTTTGTTTCACTCCATATCCTCCTATGTACACAGGTGACCATACAAGATCTGGTGTTATGAGACTCCAGTTCTAGAAGACTTGTGAATAAACGCAGCCCACTTGGCGTTGTTTTCACATCATTTTAATTCAATTACTTTGAACCAACATGGAATAGACCTTGAATTGACGTCTGTGCCCAGTGGGAGGAGAGATACCTCAAACTTGTGACAGCTCCATTCAATAACTAGGTGTTATTATTGCTGTTTTTACCAAGAATCATTCTAACTCAACAGACAATATGAGTCAAAAGAAGGGAACGTTGATGGATGAAATCGAAAAGAGTTTATGGAATTTGACTGAGGACAATTTACGTTACCTATGTGAACATCATGGACATGATGGACCTGAAGTTAAAGCAATGGATCACCGGTCGTTGCGGCGTAAAATCATGGAGGAAATGTGGGACAATACGGATTCAATGAAATCAGAGGAGCAGGGAATATCTTGGTTAGTCCAACTGAAGGAGGACATCAGAAAGATACAGGAGGATGCTAGTGGTGCACCCGTGAGCCCCAGCAAAGCCGATGAAGATGATCCTGTAGACTGCGATGATGAAGAATGGAATGGAGAGGGAGGGGCTGGGTTACCTAGCAACAGGTTGGAGGTGGAACCCATGAGTCCCAGCCAATCTGATGATGATGACGCTGCAGACTGTGACGCAGGGGACACAGATTGGTTGCCTAGCAATGGGCTGGAGGCAGAGTCCATGAGTCCCAGCCAGTCCGATGATTGTGATGCTGCAGACTGCGATGAAGAATTGGACAGGGAGGTCAGGGATTGGATGGTTAGCGATGGGCTGGAGGTGGAGTTATCTCCAAAGAAGCACACACCAGAGCAGAAGGTGAATATTTATTTTCCCAGTCAGAAAGTATTTATTTTTCCAGTCGAAAAGTGAGCATTTTCCCAGGCAAAAAGTGAGTATTTATTTTCCCAGTCAGAAAGTGAGTATTTATTTTCCAGTCAAAAAGTGAGTATTTATTTCCCTGTCAAAAGGTGAGTATTTCATTCCCAGTCAAAAAGTGAGTATTTCATTCCCAGTCAAAAAGTGAGTATTTAATTCCCAGTCAAAAAGGTAGTATTTATTTTCCCAGTGAAAAAGGTAGTATTTATTTTCCCAGTCAGAAAGTGAGTATTTATTTCCCTGTCAAAAAGTTAGTATTTATTTTCAAGTCAAAAAGTGAGTATTTAATTCCCAGTCAAAAAGTGAGTATTTAATTCCCAGTCAGAAAGTGAGTATTTATTTTCCTAGTCAGAAAGTGAGTATTTATTTTCCCAGTCAGAAAGTGAGTATTTATTTTCCCAGTCAGAAAGTGAGTATTTAGTTTGTTTCTCAATGCTTTCATTGATTCCTCAACAACTTATACAAGGCTTTGGGAGAATATCAGATGTTCTTCCTCTTAGACTTTCTCCTTAATTGAGAAGGAGGAGGTTGAGTAATCGAGGATGAGAGGAATTGAAAGACTTCAAAGTTCTTTGTCAGGTAGGAGAGGGTTTCCCATCCTGATTAATTAAGTCTCTTTTTGTGATTTCTAGGACAAGCGTCGCCCACCGAAGACCCTTTGTCGTGCCTCTCCCGGTAGCGCCTTAATTTGGGGTCTGAAGAGGGTGTCTGTGCAGCTGATGGACTGCAGGAAACCACCAGGGCAGAAAACCTGCAAGAAAACACACTCCTGTGCTCAGTGTGGGAAGAGTCTTGCCACAAAAGACATTCTGGAGCGACATCTGCTAACTCACACTGGAGAGAAACAGAAAAATATATGCGCTGACTGTGGAAAAGTATTCAGTACATTTTCCAGCCTTACCAGGCATCTGAAAACTCATACTGGAGAGACATGTCATGTTTCTGAAACCACATGCTCTGAATGCGGAAAGACATTCAGTACACATTCCAGTCTTAGGAGACATCTGCTAACTCACACTGGAGAGAAACCATATGTTTGCCCTCGTTGTAAGAAAGGTTTCAATGATCCAGGAAACTTGAAGAAACACATCAGGAGAGCTCACCCAGGAGAGAAGTTGGGTGTGGAGAGGCTCTACCGTGAACCGTGTCCTCACTGTGGGGAGAAGTTTCCCACAAAGAAGGCTTTGGAGGAGCACCTGGTAACCCACACAGGAGAGAAACCTCACCAGTGCTCTGACTGCGGGAAGGGATTCAATGAATTGTCTAGTCTTAAGAGGCATCTGAGAACTCATACTGGGGAGAAACCATACATTTGCCCTCGTTGCGGCAAGCCTTTTAATGATCCAGGAAACTTGAAGAAACACATAAAAAGAACTCACTCCGGAGAACATTCCAAAGAGAAACCTTCTGAGAACAATGTTGGTTCTTCAGAACAGGAGGAGACAGTAAAGAAGCCAGTCCTTCATCCATGTTCTCACTGTGGGAAGAAGTTGTCAACCAAGACGAGACTAAAGATTCACCTGAAGACCCACACTGTAGAGAAATCTCACGTCTGCCCTGACTGTGGGAAGAGCTTTGCTTTCCGTCCTTCCTTGACCAAACATCAGAAACTTAGTCATTCAGAGCACGGAGAAGTGAAACGGCACGAATGTTCAGTGTGTGGTAAAGTCTTTAATCAACCAGGAGCCTTGAGGTCCCATCAAAGAACACACACTGGAGAGAAACCTCATCTCTGTGCTGACTGTGGGAAGAGTTTCTCTTTTCAGTCGTCTCTGAAAAGACATCAGGCACTTCACGCAGCAGGTAGTGCAAAGCCCCACATGTGCTCTGTCTGTGGGAAAGGCTTTAGAGATTCTGGATACTTAAAAAAACATCAAGCCATCCATTCGGAAGAGAAACCTCACCTCTGCTCTGATTGTGGAAAGACTTTTGCATCCTTATTTACCTTAACAAATCATTCCAAATTGCATCGTTTAAACAGAGACCAATTCCAATGCCCTGAATGCAAGCGCCATTTCCCAACAAAGGAACGGCTGACAAGCCACCAGAGGACGCATACCGGAGAGAAACCATTTCGCTGCTCCCAATGCCACAAACGCTTCTCTCACTCAAGTAGTTATCAAAGGCACCTTCGTATGCACACTGGGGAGAAACCCTTCATTTGCCCCCTTTGCGGGAAGCAATTTAACGACTCTTCGAATCTTAGAACACATGTTAGAAGACATAAAGGAGAGAAGGTAGGCAAAACACAGGTCTCTGAGCCATGCCCTCACTGTGGGAAGAGGCTGGCTTCTAAGGCAGGGTTAGAGACTCACCTGCGGACCCACACTGGAGAGAAACCTCACCTCTGCGCCGACTGCGGCAAGAGCTTTGGCTTCCACTCAGCTTTGAGAAGACATCAGAAAACGCAGCACGGAGAGCAAGTAGCGAAGCCACACGTCTGTTCTGTCTGTGGAAAAGGTTTCATGGAATCTGGAGCGCTGAAGAAACATGTGGTGACCCACGAGGAGAAACAGCACCTCTGCCCCGACTGCGGGAAGACCTTCAGGGTGCTTCAGGCCTTGTCAAATCATCAGAGAACCAAGCATCAGAAAACAAACGAGCAAGTAAGAGAGAAGAATCCGTTCCTCTGCCTTACTTGCGGCCAGGAATTCAATTCAAAGCATAGATTGGTAATCCATGAGAGAAAGCACACAGGAGAGAAGCCTTACCAATGCTCCCATTGCGACAAACGCTTCACTGAGAAGTCTTACATGAAACGCCACCAGACGGTGCATACGGGAGATAAACCTTTCCAATGCTCCGTCTGCGATATGAAGTTCTCGCATGGTGCATCTTTAATACGGCACCGCCTAATACACTCAGGTGAGAAACCGTACCACTGCACTTACTGCGACAAGAGTTTCT
Organism: Salmo trutta; assembly: GCF_901001165.1. NCBI lineage: Eukaryota > Metazoa > Chordata > Actinopteri > Salmoniformes > Salmonidae > Salmo > Salmo trutta. Next base: position 79,666 of record NW_021822697.1, read on the forward strand.
CTCAGTCAAATACGCTGAAAACACACATACTAACGCACACCGGAGAGAAACCGTACCAGTGCCCCGACTGCGGGAAGCGTTTCACTGAAAAGAAAGCCATGAAAAAACACCAGCGTGACACACACGGGACAGAGACACACAGCAACACACACGGGTCAGGAGCACACAACTCTGCTTTCTCTTTGCCTGGTAAAAAACAGAGATTGAGTCAAGACCGGAGCCCTCGAGCAAAGCCGTACCAATGCCCTGACTGTGGCAAGTGTTTCTCAGAGAAAAGAGCTCTTACGAATCACCAGAAGACACACCGGAGAGACAGCGCCCCCTATTGGTCCGGTATACTGCAGCGATGGAGTCAAGACTCACAACACTCTAATACTGACTCAGACTCTGACCAAGACCAAGACTGGACCTCTTTATAAAGACTCAGACCAAAACTCAAAGACAGGACAGACCAAGGCTCAAACCAAGACTCAGACCTCTTTATAAAGACTCAGACAAGACTGGACCTCTTTATAAATACTCAGACCTCTTTATAAAGACTCAGACCAAGACTGGACCTCTTTATAAAGACTCAGACCAAAACTCAAAGACAGGACAGACCAAGACTCAGACCTCATTATAAAGACTCAGACAGGACCTCAGTATTGACCCCCAGTCAGATGAGACCAGGACCTCATTAAAACAGGGCAGATATGATTGTGTTGTCTTGTTTTGGCCAGCAGTTCTCCAGGCTTTTTCCTCTTCACAGTATGTTAACCGTCAAGTCTGACAATTCTGCTTTAATTAGGAGACATTTTGTTTTGTTGCATGTTTTATTGAGACTTTGCCCAATTATATAACATAATATATATTATTGAAGAAAAAAGTAATTGCGCCAAGAGCGTGAGATCATTTGGTCTGGAGTCTGGAAACACCCAGACGACGAGATCAACACTCCATCTTTGGTGTAAACAAGCTAAAGGATGAGAAAACAACCTCAAATTCATAGACATGGCAACAGAAGGCTGCCCATAGCATTTTACACAGCTACCGTTTACAGCCATTGGATTTAAAATGGATTCATTCATTGATTGACTGTTCTTTGTCCTTCAAGATAACATTTCCACAACTCTTTAGTTACCAAGAAACAAGACAATTAGAAACAAGTGCCCCTCTACCTAAGAGACTCAATGAACTTATAGTATATTGACGTTTCACAGTTGTGTATAGCAAGTCATTTTTTGTTTTACATTTTTAGGGCTCTATTCGATCAGATCCGTTTCAGTGGTGTCGGAGGTAGAACTGCGTTAGAGCTGTCAAATCCATAAGCGGCTCCTGGCGTTATACCCAAAGCGGACATTGCAATCGGCTCCACAGTCGCATTAACAGAAATCCAACGCAGCCTTGTTTAGAAGTTGGAACACTGGAATGTGATGTAATCTACAGCCAGTTGAATGATTTTTAAATCTTAGTGTATTCTTTCTATGTATAGTCGACAGCTCCAGCAGTTCCCCCTCAGACGCCACCAAAACGTCCAGTATGCCGGTTAATCTCATTGAATCTAGGCCTAAGTATATACTTTGGCAGATGATATTGAAGAATGTGTGTTTCAAAGGCTGTTTGAGTCTATGGAAAAACATGGAAACCGTGACAGTAAACGTGTTTGAACTGAGTTCTATTGTAGTTCTTGTCTTCAGTTATTTGACTGTCTGGTCAGTGGAGAGTTTTAGAGATCAATATGGACATGAAGTGTAATTAATTGGAGGTGCAGTTAGATAATTATATACATGTAATTTTGACTAACACTATCCAGATATAATTGCTACTGGTTTTCTAGCCTTCAGTGCCGGGCAGTTGGGTGCCTTCATTGGCAGGGACGTAAGAACCATTTAAATTGTGATCTGGTCTGCACCATCATATCAATGACCAGGGTTGGCACTTCACAGGCAAACTGACAGACATATAGAAAAATCTTCCACTTTTAGAAATTGAAGGATAAACTGATTGGAGCTCATTTCTAATAAAAACACATGATACCTTAAGGTTTGATTATATTTGTTAAGATGTGGATCTGTCTATACATGTTTGTGTTGAAAAAAAATGCACAAAAACTGAAGAAAACACCTACACCAACGGCTGAGATGTAACGTTGCCATGGATATAGAACAGTTCTAAATAGATCCTACACCGACGGCTGAGATGTAACGTTGCCATGGATATAGAACAGTTCTAAATAGATCCTACACCGACGGCTGAGATGTAACGTTGCCATGGATATAGAACAGTTCTAAATAGATCCTACACCGACGGCTGAGATGTAACGTTGCCATGGATATAGAACAGTACTAAATAGATCCTACACCGACGGCTGAGATGTAACGTTGCCATGGATATAGAACAGTTCTAAATAGATCCTACACCGACGGCTGAGATGTAACGTTGCCATGGATATAGAACAGTTCTAAATAGATCCTACACCGACGGCTGAGATGTAACGTTGCCATGGATATAGAACAGTTCTAAATAGATCCTACACCGACGGCTGAGATGTAACGTTGCCATGGATATAGAACAGTTCTAATAGATGAAGGAACACAGTGAAACACTGGATTACTAAGAAACTTTCTTTAATTGTTCCTGTTCATAAGGAAATATTTGTTTTAACATTTTTCATACAAAAACAGCATACGTATTCTTAACGTTGACACATTTTGCATTGATACAATATTTGACACAGTTGCAGGGGAGGAGTTACAATGAGGGGAAAGTAAGACAGCAAAAATAAAGACATTTAAACGCCGCAAAAATGTCTTCCATACAAAAGTAATGCCACTAGACCGTCTGTTGTAGGGAAAAGACCAACCACGCCAAAAACCACATCTTGTTGTTTCACAAAATGGCTCCCTATTCCCTTTCTAGTACACTGCACTATACTAGGATACACCCTTGGAGAAGGTTCTAGCAGGATCTATAAAATTAGAGGGGAGGGGCTTTAACTTTATACATATTTTTTTTAAAAGGAAGTTAAACTACATTTAAAATATTATTACAGCACCAGGACAGTATTACACTAGAATCAGTCAAGTGGCATTGGGGGGGTGGGGGGTTTAAGAGACACTTAAATGGTTCACTATGAATGGGACACAGAGGCAACATTTTCACGGTTAAAACTAAACCGGTTTGGCACCGGTAACAGACACAGTGAGGGGAAAGATTTCAGACTCGGTGACAGTAACTAGGTGGTCGTGGAACAACTAGCCTGGTGTTCAGGATGATACAACATAGAAAATACACACCAGATGAATGACACGATTCCCTCTTCTATAGAACAAAGAAGCACATCAATCTAGATCGTTTATTTCTAGATGAATATTCTGTAACGTCGATCCTCATGGAACACAGACCCTGGCTGTGTACCAAATGGCCCCCATCCCCTATATAGAGCACTCGTTTTGACCAGAGCGCTATAGACCTTAGTTAAGAGTAGTGGAACAGAGACTGCCATTTCAGACCCTGATGGGTTAGGTGATTAGAACTAAGCCTGGGGGTGAGTTCTCTCTCTGTATTGAACAGGTGTCAGTAGCACCACAACATGCAGAGTGGTAACGACCTAATCCATCACGACACAGGATTTAGCCATCAATAAATCAGACTTGAAAAACAGTGCGAGCAAAATAGAGACAGTGAAAAAAAGATTGAATATGTCCCAAATGGCACCCTAATTCAATCCATAGTGCACTACTTTGAACCAGAGCCCTATTGACCATGGTTAAAAGAAGTGCACTATATAGGGAATAGGGAGCCATTTAGGACTGATTATTCTTTCCTAAGGAATATCCTGCTATACCACATGCTGAGGACTCCTACCATGATTTATGGCTTTAAGACATTTCTCTCAGCCAGTCAGATAAGTGTAGCTGGTTGAAATTTCAGGCCTAGTTCCAAACCCGGTCCTAGGGGGTAGGAGTCAAGTGGCCAGGGGTACGAAGTAGGAACCAAGGTGGTAAGGAGCCAGGGGCTCGGTTCCATCGCTACCAGACCTCAGGAACGTCGAACAGAGAAGACGTCGTCTCTGCACCTAGAGGGAGGGAAAGATGAGACAGAGAGACAGTCCCAGTCAGTCAACCTGAGGTACACCACTGGTGTGTTGTACTGGTGACGGTGCAACGGACAACTGTTCCAATACAGAGAAGCACAGAGCAAAAGCACAGCCAACTATCAGGGTCTGGCACCAGAGGATGTTAGCTCCACAGATCAATTAGACTATTACAGATTTAAATACTTGGATGGTTCAACTTCCTCCAGCTACATCAAGACAAGACCGAGGTTCTTATTGCTGGAGCCGAAACCCAGAGAATCTGGCCGCACATTTTAATTCACCAGCAATAAAAGAACATTGATACAGAGAGACTCATCCATGCTTTTATTACAAGCAGGCTTGACTACTGTAATGCTCTCCTGTCTGGTCTACCCAAGAAAGCCATTGGTCAACTGCAAAACATACAGAACGCTGCAACACGACCAGACAGAGAACACAACACACCGGTTTTAAGGTCTCTGGACTGGCTGCGAGTTTTACAATTCATGTTAAGATCCTTCTATTGGTTTTTAAATCAATCCATGATTGTGCACCTCAATACATGTCAGATATGCTTTTAAGTGATGTACCCAGTAGGTCCCTCAGGTCCTCTGGCCTTTTAACTCTCCCAACGCCTCAGATCAAGAGGCATGGAGAGGCAGCCTTTAGTTACTACACCCCAGCCTCTGGAATAACCTGCCAGAGAACCTGAGGGGGACCAAGAGGCATGGAGAGGCAGCCTTTAGTTACTACACCCCAGCCTCTGGAATAGCCTGCCAGAGAACCTGAGGGGGACCAAGAGGCATGGAGAGGCAGCCTTTAGTTACTACACCCCAGCCTCTGGAATAGCCTGCCAGAGAACCTGAGGGGGACCAAGAGGCATGGAGAGGCAGCCTTTAGTTACTATACCCCAGCCTCTGGAATAGCCTGCCAAAGAACCTGAGGGGGACCAAGAGGCATGGAGAGGCAGCCTTTAGTTACTACACCCCAGCCTCTGAAATAGCCTGCCAAAGAACCTGAGGGGGACCAAGAGGCATGGAGAGGCAGCCTTTAGTTACTATGCCCCAGCCTCTGAAATAGCCTGCCAAAGAACCTGAGGGGGGCAAAACTGTGGACATTTTTAAAATGCACATTTGTAGCTTTGCATTTCCTTAAGGTGCTTTAGTCGGTCAGTTGTTATTGTTATTCATTTTTTTTATCCACTTATGTTTGTTGTGTAGTAAATATTTCAGTTTCTATTTTCAGTGTTTTTAATCCATGGTTTGTGTACAGTCATGTCTGAAATGTGCTGTAGAAATAAAGCTTGATTTGATGGATCAATACACACTTTAAAACAAGCCTTCCAGAACACACGCACGGTTCTCTCACTCGTCTCACCATCAGTCTTCCTCTTCTTGCGGCCCTTCTTGCTCTGATTGGTCGAAGGCTGCTGTTGCCATTCGCACAGCGCCGGATCACTAGCGTCGTCTACCGCCTCCGACCCCACCTCTTCCTGGATCGGACTCATGCTCGACGAATCAGACCCAGACCTACAGGGAACAGCAACCAATCACAGGCTTAACTTCCTACAACGAACACCCAGGTAGTTTAAGGCAGCACTAAAAGTACCGGAGTTACATGTTCAACTGTACACATCTTTACTTACTGAGTTTTCATCCAGCCTTCTGACGTCCTACTGTCCACTACTCCTGCATACGTCCGTACACACACCCCTAGAGACAACACAGACCAGATCAGATCTCCACCCCCCTAGAGACAACACAGACCAGATCTCCACCCCCCTAGAGACAACACAGACCAGATCTCCACCCCCCTAGAGACAACACAGACCAGATCAGATCTCCACCCCCCTAGAGACAACACAGACCAGATCAGATCTCCACCCCCCTAGAGACAACACAGACCAGATCAGATCTCCACCCCCCTAGAGACAACACAGACCAGATCAGATCTCCACCCCCCTAGAGACAACACAGACCAGATCAGATCTCCACCCCCCTAGAGACAACACAGACCAGATCAGATCTCCACCCCCCTAGAGACAACACAGACCAGATCAGATCTCCACCCCCCTAGAGACAACACAGACCAGATCAGATCTCCACACCCCTAGAGACAACACAGACCAGATCCCCACACACCCCTAGAGACGACAACACAGAACAGATCTCCACCCCTCTAGAGACGACAACACAGACCAGATCAGAACAGGTGTTTCTTGATCAGTGTTTTCCTTTAAACATTTTGTTCATGGTTTGTACTCTGGTGGTGGATATATACACTTAGTTACTGTCTGTCTTCTAGCAGGGGAGTGTGTGTGTGTCCTTACCGTCGGTCCTGATCTTCTTGCTGCCCGTGTCGGAGTGTGTGTGAGAGTGCGTGTAGCCACTCCATCCGTCAGCGTGTGATCTCTGAGCCTCTCCGTCTGTAGGCTGCTCCTCCTGGATAGGACTGACGCAGCGTTTCCCCAATGACGGCCTGACACGTACAACAAGATACAACACACAGACCGGCCTTCACATTTAAACATCAACCTGCCTTAGAGATTTCATGGAGAACATCCTTAACCTCTCTTGGGTAGGGGGCAGTATTTTCACGGCCGGATGAAAAACATACCCAAATTAAACTGCCTACTACTCGGGCCCAGAAACTAGAATATGCATATTATTAGTAGATTTGGATAGAAAACACTCTGAAGTTTCTAAAACTGTTCGAATGATGTCTGAGTATAACAGAACTCATATAGCAGGCAAAACCCTGAGATAAATCCAACCAGGAAGTGGGAAATCTGAGACTTGTAGTCTTTTAAACCATTGCCTATTGAAACTACAGTATCTGTGGGGTCATTTTGCACTTCCTAAGGCTACCACTAGATGTCAACAGTCTTTAGAAAGTTGTTTGAGGCTTCTATGGTGAATTTTGAGGGAATAACAGCCGGTTCAAGCAGTGGACTGTCTGAGTTCATGTAGTTACTTCATGCACGTTCACGCATGGATAGCATTTTTTTTCTTTCTTCTGTAATGAATACGCTATTGTCCGGTTGGAATATTATCGATTATTTATGTTAAAAACACCCTAAGGATTAATTGTAAACATCGTTTGACATGTTTCTACAAACGGTAACGGAACGTTTGAGCTTTTCGTCTCTTGATTTGCGCTCCCGCATCATGCCTTTGGAATAGTGTTCTGGACGCGCCAACAAAACGAAGGTATTTGGACATAAATGGACTTTATCGAACAAATGAACATTTCTTGTGGAAGTGGGAGTCCTGCGAGTGCATTCCGCCGAGGATCAGCAAAGGTAAGGAAAGCCTTCCCTGTAGCTCAGTTGGTAGAGCATGGTGTTTGCAACGCCAGGGTTGTGGGTTCGATTCCCACGGGGGGCCAGCACAGAAAAAATAAAAAATAAATTGTATGAAATGTATGCATTCACTACTGTAAGTCGCTCTGGATAAGAGCGTCTGCTAAATGACTAAAATGTAAAAATGAAAGATTTATAACACTAATTTAGAGTTTTGTTGATGCCATGACTTCGCGGGTAGCTGTATAGCTTGCATTGATGGCTGAGCTCTGTACTCAGAATATTGAACAATGTGCTTTCTCCGTAAAGTTATTTTGAAATCTGACAGCGGTTGCATTAAGAAGTAGTGTATCTACAATTCTTTAAATAATTGTTATATATTTTGTCAACGTTTATGATGAGTATTTCTGTAAATTAATGTGCACATTCACAGGTAATTTTGGGAGGCAAACATTTTCTGAATATCACGCGCCAATGTAAAATGCTGTTTTTGGATATAAATATGAACTTCATACATGTATTGTGTAACATGATGTCCTATGACTCATCTGACGAAGATCGTCAAAGGTTAGTGCTTAATTTTAGCTGTATTTCTGGTTTTTGTGACGCCTCTCCTTGCTAGGAAAATGGCTGTGGCTTTTCTTGTTTAGGTGGTGTCCTAACATAATCTAATGTTATGCTTTCGCTGTAAAGCCTTTTTGAAATCGGACAATGTGGTTGCATTAAGGAAAAGTGTATCTTTAAAATGGTGTAAAACAGTCATATGTTTGAGAAATTTGAATGATGAGATTTTGGTTGTTTTGAATTTGCCGCCCTGCTATTTCACTGGCTGTTGGCAGTGTGTCCCAACAGCCCAACGTCCCACATACCCAAGAGGTTAACTTATTTTAATTAAAAAAATGGACATTTTAATTGACAGACGCCTTTCAAGACACGTCCATTAAAAGTCCATGAAATGAAGTGGTGTCTATGTAAGAGGCCTGTACCTGCTGTGACCGTAGCTGTAGCCAGTAGGACCAGCACCAACTGTAGAGGGGGAGGTGTAGTGTGGTTTAACCCAGCCGTCCTCATCCCAGGACTGGGTAGAGTGGCCCTGGCTCTCCCTGACCTGCTGTCTGCCCTGGACGTACTCTGCATACGTCTGGATACGGTAGCTCTCTGCATAGCGACTGGTGTTAATCGCTAGACACAGAGGAGAGAACGGGAGCCAGTCAGAATATAAATAAACTGAGTAATTTGAAGTGAAATGTTCAGTGGTTTTCTAGAGCAGTGTTGGTCAACCTGGTGTTTCCAGGGTTTGGAGATGGACAGGAACAGAGTGAGACCACACCTGCAGTACAGCCACATCAGCCCCTGGTTAAAGGCAAGGCAGGGGAACAGGGTTAGGCCCCTGGTTAAAGGCAGGGGAACAGGGTTAGGCCCCTGGTTAAAGGCAGGGGAACAGGGTTAGGCCCCTGGTTAAAGGCAGGGGAACAGGGTTAGGCCCCTGGTTAAAGGCAGGGGAACAGGGTTAGGCCCCTGGTTAAAGGCAGGGGAACAGGGTTAGGCCCCTGGTTAAAGGCAGGGGAACAGGGTTAGGCCCCTGGTTAAAGGCAGGGGAACAGGGTTAGGCCCCTGGTTAAAGGCAGGGGAACAGGGTTAGGTCTCTGGCAGTGCTCCACAAGGCCTGAAACAGCTGTTCATCCTGGACCATTAATATGCAGCTGCAGAAACTCTGCAATAGTTCAACGTATTCTATAAGGAGGTGCCAGAACTCAAGCAGTAGAACATTTGAGGTGATGCTGGCCCGGTACTCCGATCATGTGAGCTGAGGTGCTGCTGGCCCGGTACTCCGATCATGTGAGCTGAGGTGCTGCTGGCCCGGTACTCCGATCATGTGAGCTGAGGTGCTGCTAGCCCGGTACTCCGATCATGTGAGCTCCGGCCCAAGTCAAGTACTGGTCTCTGGGTCAAAGGTAGCGCACTATATAGGGAACAGGGCTGGTCTCCGGGTCAAAGGTAGCGCACTATATAGGGAACAGGGCTGGTCTCCGAGTCAAAGGTAGCTCACTATATAGGGAACAGGGCTGGTCTCCGGGTCAAAGGTAGCTCACTATATAGGGAACAGGCTTATGGATAGGCCAGTACTCACCGATCTGTACCTGGTCTGTCTGACTCAGAGAGACAAACGCTGACGTGTCATCAATCCACGACACCTGGATGTTACCTAGGAGACATGGGGGAAGACATGGGAATTAAAAAGGTTTCCTGGCGTGGTGGCCCACTTGGTAGTGACTGGTCGGCGTGGTGGCCCACTTGGTAGTGACTGGTCGGCGTGGTGGCCCACTTGGTAGTGACTGGTCGGCGTGGTGGCCCACTTGGTAGTGACTGGTCGGCGTGGCGGCCCACTTGGTAGTGACTGGTCGGCGTGGTGGCCCAGTTGGTAGTGACTGGTCGGCGTGGTGGCCCAGTTGCAAGGCCAGGACAGTGGCTTTGATTCCCACTGGGACCACCAACGCGAAATTGTACATTGTTTTGGATAAAAAGTGTCTGCTGAACGGCCTATATTATTATCATATAATGTGGTGGGTCTTACCAAAGGCACTGAACAGCTGGTAGAGGTCACTGGTCTTCCACTCCTTCGGGAAGGTGACGTACAGAACATGATCCCTCTTGGGCTGGACTGTAGAGGGGAATGAAGGGAAAGGGGGGAGATAAAGAGAGGGGGAAAGAGGGGAACAAGGAAAGTTCAGTCACCACTGACCAATGATAGGTTTATATACATCATTGCCACGGTCCATTTCTATATGCCATCTTTAATAAATCCTCTCCATTTTCCTTTAGCTGCCGACTATATGCAGACGAGGTAGTGTCTAATACTACTGTGCTGTAGGATATGTGTTGTACAGTATATAGTAACACATACTAATACTACTGTACTGTAGGATATGTGTTGTACAGTATATAGTAACACATACTAATACTACTGTACTGTAGGATATGGTGTTGTACAGTATATAGTATCACATTAAACTACTAATACTACTGTGCTGTAGGATATGTGTTGTACAGTATATAGTAACACATTATACTAATACTACTGTACTGTAGGATATGGTGTTGTACAGTATATAGTATCACATTAAACTACTAATACTACTGTGCTGTAGGATATGGTGTTGAACAGTATATAGTAACACATTATACTAATACTACTGTGCTGTAGGATATGGTGTTGTACAGTATATAGTAACACATTATACTAATACTACTGTGCTGTAGGATTTGGTGTTGAACAGTATATAGTAACACATTATACTAATACTACTGTGCTGTAGGATATGGTGTTGTACAGTATATAGTAACACATTATACTAATACTACTGTGCTGTAGGATATGGTGTTGTACAGTATATTGTATCACATTGAACTACTTATACTACTGTAGGATGATGTGTTGTACAGTATATAGTATCACATTGAAATACTGTGCTGTAGGATGTGTGTTGTACAGTATATAGTAACACATTGAAATACTCACGGTCTGGTCCGCTGATGTTGAGGTAGGGAATATCTATGATCCTCATCAGGAACAGTCTGGCGAAGACATGAGACGTCAACGTAGCATTATAACGCTTCATACAGCTGACAGATGCGTTATAACTACACTAGGACTAAGTTGAGGTAGGGGATATACGAGTCCCCTTCGGAGAGGTAAAGAAACTGAAGGGGAGAACAAAGATCTTACTTGTTGACGAAGGGTTGGATGAGTTTAGATTGGGATGGGATGTGGGCTCTGGGAGGAGTCAGGAAAGTACCTGAGAAGGAAAGAGATAGTTTAAAAGATCGAGAAACAGCCACCGATGACCAAACACATGACAGCAGCTACTGATATAGTCTACATGGCATCATAGAGATTCAAAGCTGTCCATGGTACTGTCCCCCATCCGTTTTCACTAACGGTAAGCGGTAGTGTTACCATGGAGATGGTCTTTTCTCAACTCACGCATCCTCTCCCGCCTCCTTTTGAAAATGGTCAGAGGAAAATCGAGGAGAGGCAGCGATAAGGGAACGTGGATGAAAATGCGCTTGTATGACATGAGTCCTCCCCTAGCACCACATGAGGCAAATTACGTTTACAGTGTGGATCTCAAAAGAAAAATGGGTCAAGTGACGTAAACAAATTAAGTTGTGCAGGACTTTTTATAGATAAAAACAATATGCTACTTATCGTTTTAAGTGAGTACATGCTTGTCTCCTCCGACAACACCTGATTCAAAAAGGGGAAGTGGCAGATAAACTCTTCCATGAAGGACTTAGGGTAGGATACACTTCGACTATCCTCAATGGAAAGGTGGCTGTCGAGGAGGGGAGGACTTCTGTTCCCTACTAACCAACTGACATCTTTGACCACAGAGCAGAGAAAGGAGGAGAGCAGACTTCTGCCCAAATGAGAAAAGGCCATTGAAGCACCAGGCCAGTGGCGTAGGGTTAGAGCACCAGGCCAGTGGCGTAGGGTTAGAGCACCAGGCCAGTGGCGTAGGGTTAGAGCACCAGGCCAGTGGCGTAGGGTTAGAGCACCAGGCCAGTGGCGTAGGGTTAGAGCACCAGGCCAGTGGCGTAGGGTTAGAGCACCAGGCCAGTGGCGTAGGGTTAGAGCACCAGGCCAGTGGCGTAGGGTTAGAGCACCAGGCCAGTGGCGTAGGGTTAGAGCACCAGGCCAGTGGCGTAGGGTTAGAGCACCAGGCCAGTGGCGTAGGGTTAGAGCACCAGGCCAGTGGCGTAGGGTTAGAGCACCAGGCCAGTGGCGTAGGGTTAGAGCACCAGGCCAGTGGCGTAGGGTTAGAGCACCAGGCCAGTGGCGTAGGGTTAGAGCACCAGGCCAGTGGCGTAGGGTTAGAGCACCAGGCCAGTGGCGTAGGGTTAGAGCACCAGGCCAGTGGCGTAGGGTTAGAGCACCAGGCCAGTGGCGTAGGGTTAGAGCACCAGGCCAGTGGCGTAGGGTTAGAGCACCAGGCCAGTGGCGTAGGGTTAGAGCCACAATAGTAGTAGTAGAGAGAGCAGAGACAATAGCGGTATACAGTGTAAATGGTAGTACCTAGGTAGTTGGCCATGGAGATGAAGCAGAGGCCAGTGATATAGGCATCGTAGCCTGCCTCGTGGAGCTGTTCCTGGGCTGTATCGTAGCTGGGGAACCCCTCCGCCGTTACTGGGCCACAGAGGAAAGAAGCAGGGATAAATCAGACACCACATTAGCCATGGATGGAGACCTGTCCTATTCTACTGTAATCAGACACCACATTAGCCATGGATGGAGACCTGTCCTATTCTACTGTAATCAGACACCACATTAGCCATGGATGGAGACCTGTCCTATTCTACTGTAATCAGACACCACATTAGCCATGGATGGAGACCTGTCCTATTCTACTGTAATCAGACACCACATTAGCCATGGATGGAGACCTGTCCTATTCTACTGACGTGCATACATATAACGTAAGAACATGACGTAATGACGCCACGAAAAATACAGCGCGACACAGAAAACCAGAAAAATATTAAGTGTACACTTCCAACAACTAAACAAGTTCAAGTCGAGCAGTCATTTGAAAGATTAATTACATTTCAGCGAGACAACTCAAAGGCGAAATCCATTAAAGCCAATATAATGGAATTCATTATGCTGCTTGCTATGGGCGTCACGACTTCCATTTGGACCAGTAATGTCAGCCCCATGAGCATGCTGAGTTTGACAGCACAGTGTGTCGATGAGGATTTCCTGCTGAGGAAAGCCGTATTGCTCAAGAATGTGCTGGTTCTCATACCGTTGCTGCCATTTCAATGGCATTTGAGAACATGTTTGAAACATGAACACACTCCTCGCTCCATTCGAACAACTGACTGGAGAAATAAGCTCATCAACTGCGTCTGCAGCAGACGTGATACCCTCTGTAATGGCATTGAAGCGCCTGCTCAACAAAACTGCCGACACAGACCGCGGGGTTAACTAACAAAAGTACTCGAGGCTGTGAACAAGCGATTCGGTGGTATTCTCTCTGAGCCTCTTTACTGTGTCGCCACCATGCTCGATGCTAGGTACAAGGACCGCTACTTCGATGCAGACAAGAAACAGGGTTTACGTGAAATGTTAGACACAGCTGGACAACATGGAAAGCTCTTGATTTATTTTCGACTTGCGGTAAAGCTCCGTGGTTCGAAATCGATAGTTGTTTAGCAGTCCAAAAAATGTCGGAAACATTAACTTACATGACCTACAACATGGTCAAGCAACTGTTTGTTACATGCCAAATGATTTGTGGACATCAGACAGATGTTGCTGTCCGGTTTTGTGATGAAACAAAATGTTGTGTTTGAATTAATTCTGCCAGTCTTATTGATTCGGACTTAGACCTATATATCACGGTGGCAAGGCATATGAACTAACAGGTTATAGAGCAAACAAAGCAATTATCACAACACAGGTCAGGGTTTTTTCCCCCCATGAGCTTGGCCTTATTTCTATTACAGCATATTGACGGTCATTCATATTCAATTCACCCAGTTCAATGTAACAGCGATAGGTTCAGGCTACTACACAATACTCAGTGTCCCTGTACCCATCGTGATGTTGCTACAACCCAGTCTATGAATGAAAGTTTACAACGTAGGAGCACACAGGTCGAGATAAACATTCTAGGTGACCGTGACACATTCAATACCGCCTTGCACACTCTTGCCTGCATCTAGCTGATCTAGGGTGTAATCATTAGTCCAAATTTGTAATGAGAGTTTCTATTAGACAAATTCAGGTACGTTTAACCTCGTTTTGTTCCAGTTGAAGAAAAGTTAACAGAATCGGATAAATGAATACACCCCTTATCACGTGTTGACTTTCATAGCAGCCACGTTGTTTTCCTGCTCACATCTATGCGCTCTCCTCTCACCTTATCCCTTCGCTTGTGGACTTCAATGCACAACACATGCGCTGTGTGTGACCAGGCGAGAAAACCTTCCAAGACATACCATATAACCGCTAACACAAGGACTACATCGTTGTCGCCATATTAGCTCAAGTAACATAGTCAACACAGCCAATATAACTAACGCGTTAGTAAACCTGCTACAATCATGCAGTAAAGTTACATTGTACAGTCACTAAGCAGTTTAGCACTTAGTTGGCGGACCCCAGCGGCAATACATTAGTCAAACCAAAAGCTTATGATACCCTGATGAAGTTGCCCTGGGGTCACTTCCCCTACTTTGAATACCATTACAGTATCTACACAGGTCCTATAGATCTATGGTTCAACCTCGGTTAAAATACCAAGTATATTTTGCTCTGTCCGGAGTACCCCTGAAGTACTCCCTCTTGCATTTTAACAGTAAGCCTATGGTCTCATGAGGCACCCCCTGTGGATAGGTCTGGTACCGCCAGGGGCTCCTAGTACACCGGGTTGAGAACCACTGCTATAGAATCTTGTCCCTTACTATAGACATTATAGGTTGAGTAAGTTAGAATTTTGTAGACAAATGTACCACCATTTCTATTATAATGTTAAAAGCTGTATGATTTAGTTCATGTGATGTAGTCATTTTGTTAGATACTCCTCCCTATTAGCTGAAATCATATTTTTTTCAAAACCATTTTAGCCTTTGCATCAGCTGTCCGAGCGCCAGCTGCTAGCTTTTGAAATAAACTTCCCGTTCCTTTAACATGGTGTAGTTGTCATGTTCTCTTACCAACTTTCGGAGATTTGAAGGGGCTCTCTTTCAGCTGTTTCTGAAGCTCTGCTAGAGACGTGATGTTGATCAACTCCTAGAAGGGTTAAAATAACAAAGTCACAATAAATATTCTTCAGACTTCCACAGGGGGTTTCATGACATCCTTTTTTAACCTGACATCTAAATACTTGAAATAGTATTACCTTGAAAGGTTGCGTAGTGGCCATGAGCTTGGTGTCCAACAGCCTGAGGAAACAATAGAGAAAATACTTGGTCCATTGGTTAGAGAAGGACATCTGTCTTTACCAACAGCACCAGACATACACGCGCTGAGGGGGGAGGGCGGCGCACGCGCTGAGGGGGGAGGGCGGCGCACGCGCTGAGGGGGGAGGGCGGCGCACACGCTGAGGGGGGAGGGCGGCGCACGCGCTGAGGGCGGCACTTAACATGTGGGTTAAGTGCCTTGCACAATGACAGGAGATTTGCTGGTCCCCCTCTCCAACCTCTGGGCTACTGCAGAGGGTTCTAGAATAACAGTGCACCAGATAAATAGACTGAATCCCAGAGAGGTTAGGTCAAAGTAGTGGTAAGCCTTGTCAGAGCCAGAACAGCCCATAGAGAAGTAATAGCAGTATGTATTTACCCGGGGAAGACCCACCAAAACCCTGACACAGAGCAGTATGTATTTACCCGGAGGAAGACCCACCTAAACCCTGACGTAGCGCAGTATGTATTTACCCGGGGAAGACCCACCTAAACCCTGACGTAGCGCAGTATGTATTTAACTGGTAGAAGACCCACCTAAACCCTGACGTAGCGCAGTATGTATTTACCTGGTAGAAGACCCACCTAAACCCTGACGTAGCGCAGTATGTATTTACCCGGAGGAGACCCACCTAAACCCTGACATAGTATGCATTTACCTGGAGGAGACCCACCTAAACCCTGACGCAGTATGTATTTACCCGGGGAAGACCCACCTAAACCCTGATGGAGCGCAGTATGTATTTACCTGGTAGAAGACCCACCTAAACCCTGATGTAGCGAAGTATGTATTTACCCGGGGAAGACCCACCGAAACCCTGATGTAGCATAGTATGTATTTACCCGGGGAAGACCCACCTAAACCCTGATGTAGCGTAGTATGTATTTACCTGGAGGAGACCCACCGAAACCCTGACGTAGCGCAGTATGTATTTACCCGGGGAAGACCCACCTAAACCCTGATGTAGCGTAGTATGTATTTACCTGGAGAAGACCCACCTAAACCCTGACGAAGCGAAGTATGTATTTACCTGGGGAAGACCCACCTAAACCCTGACAAAGTATGTATTTACCTGGTAGAAGACCCACCTAAACCCTGACGTAGCGCAGTATGCATTTACCTGGTAGAAGACCCACCTAAACCCTGATGTAGCGCAGTATGTATTTACCCGGGGAAGACCCACCTAAACCCTGACGGAGCGCAGTATGTATTTACCCGGAGGAAGACCCACCTAAACCCTGACGTAGTATGTATTTACCTGGGGAAGACCCACCTAAACCCTGACGTAGTATGTATTTACCTGGAGGAGACCCACCTAAACCCTGACGTAGCGCAGTATGTATTTACCTGGGGAAGACCCACCTAAACCCTGACGTAGTATGTATTTACCCGGAGGAAGACCCACCTAAACCCTGACGCAGCAGTATGTATTTACCTGGGGAAGACCCACCTAAACCCTGCTGATTTTGTACGTTTGCCCACTGACAAAGAAATGATCAGTCTATAATTTTAATGGTATCTTTATTTGAACAGTGAGAGACAGAACAACAACAAAAAATCCTGAAAAAACACATGTTATAAAATGATTTGCATTTTAATGAGGGAAATAAGTATTTGACCCCTCTGCAAAACATGACTTAGTACTTGGTGGCAAAACCCTTGTTGGCAATCAGAGGTCAGACGTTTCTTGTAGTTGGCCACCAGGTTTGCACACATCTCAGGAGGGATTTTGTCCCACTCCTCTTTGCAGATCTTCTCCAAGTCATTAAGGTTTCGAGGCTGACGTTTGGCAACTCGAACCTTCAGCTCCCTCCACAGATTTTCGATGGGATTAAGGTCTGGAGACTGGCTAGGTCACTCCAGGACCTTAATGTGCTTCTTCTTGAGCCACTCCTTTGTTGCCTTGGCTGTGTGTTTTGGGTCATTGTCATGCTGGAATACCCATCCACGACCCATTTTCAATGCCCTGGCTGAGGGAAGGAGGTTCTCACCCAAGATGTGACAGTACATGGCCCCGTCCATCATCCCTTTGATGCGGTGAAGTTGTCCTGTCCCCTTAGCAGAAAAACACCCCCAAAGCATAATGTTTCCACCTCCATGTTTAACGGTGGGGATGGTGTTCTTAGTGTCATAGGCAGCATTCCTCCTCCTCCAAACACGGCGAGTTAAGTTGATGCCAAAGAGCTGCATTTTGGTCTCATCTGACCACAACACGTTCACCAGTTGTCCTCTGAATCATTCAGATGTTCATTGGCAGACTTCAGACGGGCATGTATATGTGCTTTCTTGAGCAGGGGGACCTTGCGGGCGCTGCAGGATTTCAGTCCTTCGGCATAGTGTGTTACCAATTGTTTTCTTGGTCACTATGGTCCCAGCTGCCTTGAGATCATTGACAAGATCCTCCCGTGTAGTTCTGGGCTGATTCCTCACCGTTCTCATGATCATTGCAACTCCACGAGGTGAGATCTTTCATGGAGCCCCAGGCCGAGGGATATTGACAGTTCTTTTGTGTTTCTTCCATTTGCGAATAATCCCACCAACTGTTGTCACCTTCTCACCAAGCTGCTTGGCGATGGTCTTGTAGCCCATTCCAGCCTTGGAGAGCTCTTTGGTCTTGGCCATGGTGGAGAGTTTGGAACCTGATTGATTGATTGCTTCTGTGGACAGGTGTCTTTTTATACAGGTAACAAACTGCGATTAGGAGCACTCCCTTTAAGAGTGTGCTCCTAATCTCAGCTCGTTGCCTGAATAAAAGACACCTGGGAGCCAGAAATCTTTCTGATTGATGGGATCAAATACTTATTTCCCTCATTAAAATGCAAATCAATTTATAACATTTTTGACATGCGTTTTTCTGGATTTTTGTTGTTGTTATTTTGTCTCTCACTGTTTAAATAAACCTACCATTAAAATTATAGACTGCCCACTGACAAAGAAATAATCAAACGTACAAAATCAGCAGGGGATCAAATACTTTTTCCCCCTCACTGTATTTACCCGGGGAAGACCCACCTAAACCCTGACGCAGCGCAGTATGCATTTACCTGGAGGAGACCCACCTAAACCCTGACGTAGCGCAGTATGTATTTACCTGGGGAAGACCCACCTAAACCCTGACGGAGCGCAGTATGCATTTACCCGGAGAAGACCCACCGAAACCCTGACGCAGCAGAATGTATTTACCTGGGGAAGACACACTGAGTGACTTCTTTAAAGTCATTCAGGTCCTGTGGGGAAGAAAGAAAGACTTTGTCAAATAGAAAAGCTACAAGGTTCTTCTAAACCACTGTCTCCCCGATTCTAAACCACTGTGTCTCCGATTCTAAACCACTGTGTCACCGACCTCATTCCATCAGTAGAATATGCCTGGTTATTCTTTAAAAGTGCTTTCCACAATCTTAAATAAGCATGCTCCATTCAAAAAATGTAGAACCAGGAACAGATATAACCCTGGGTTCACTCCAGACCTGACTGCCCTTGACCAGCATAAAAGCATCCTATGGCATACTGCATTAGCATCGAATAGACCCTGCGATATGCAACTTTTCAGGGAAGTTAAGAACCAATATACACAGGCAGTTAGGAAAGCTAAGGCTAACTTTTGCAAACAGAAATTTGCATCCTGCAGCACAAACTCCAAAAAGTTCTGGGACACTAAAGTCCATGGAGAATAAGAGCACCTCCCAGCTGCCCACTGCACTGAGGCTAGGAAACACTGTCACCACCGATAAATCCACAATAATTGAGAATTTCAATAAGCATTTTTCTACAGCTGGCCATGCTTTCCACCTGGCCACCCCTACCCTGGTCAACAGCCCTGCACCCCCCACAGCAATTTGCCCAAGCCCATTTCTCCTTCACCCAAATCCAGATAGCTGATGTTCTGAAAGAGCTGCAAAATCTGGACCCCTACAAATCAGCAGGGCTAAACAATCTGGACCCTCGTTCTAAATTATCAGCCAAAATTGTTGCAACCCCTATTACTAGCCTGTTCAACCTCTTTCGTATCGTCTGAGATCCCCAAAGATTGGAAAGCTGCCGCAGTCATCCCCCTCTTCAAAGGGGGAGACACTCTAGACCCAAACTGCTACAGACCTATATCTATCCTACCCTGCCTTTCTAAGGTCTTCGAAAGACAAGTTAACAAAACAGATCACCGACCATTTCGAATCCCACCGTACCTTCTCCACTATGCAATTTGGTTTCCGAGCTGGTCATGGGTGCACCTCAGCAACGCTCAAGGTCCTAAACGATATCATAACCTCCATCGATAAGAGACATTACTGTGCAGCCGTATTCATCGACCTAGCCAAGGCTTTCGACTCGGTCAATCACCATATTCTTATCGGCAGACTCAACAGCCTTGGTTTCTCAAATGACTGCCTCGCCTGGTTCACCAACTACTTCTCAGACAGAGTTCAGTGTGTCAAATCGGAGGGCCTGTTGTCCGGACCTCTGGCAGTCTATGGGGGTGCCACAGGGTTCAATTCTCGGGCCGACTCTTTTCTCTGTATACGTCAATGATGTCGCTCTTGCTGCTGGTGATTCTCTGATCCACTTCTACGCAGACGATACCATTCTGTATACTTCTGGCCCTTCTTTGGACACTTAACTAACCTCCAGACAAGCTTCAATGCCATACAACTCTCCTTCCGTGGCCTCCAATTGCTCTTAAATGCAAGTAAAACTAAATGCATGCTCTTCAACCGATCGCTACCAGCACCTGCCTGCCCATCCAGCATCACTACTCTGGACGGTTCTGACATCTACAAATACCTGGGTGTCTGCTTAGACTGTAAACTCTCCTTCCAGACTCACATTAAGCATCTCCAATCCAAAATTAAATCTAGAATCGGCTTCCTATTTCGCAACAAAGCATCCTTCACTCATGCTGCCAAACATATCCTCGTAAAACTGACTATCCTACCGATCCTTGACTTCGGCAATGTCATTTACAAAATAGCCTCCAACACTCTACTCAACAAATTGGATGCAGTCTATCACAGTGCCATCCGTTTTGTCACCAAAGCCCCATATACTACCCACCACTGCGACCTGTATGCTCTCGTTGGCTGGCCCTTGCTTCATATTCGTCGCCAAACCCACTGGCTCCAGGGCATCTATAAGTCTTCACCAGGTAAAGCCCCGCCTTATCTCAGCTCACTGGTCACCATAGCAGCACCCACCCGTAGCAATGCGCTCCAGCAGGTATATTTCACTGGTCACCCCCAAAGCCAATTCCTCCTTCGGCCACCTTTCCTTCCAGTTCTCTGCTGCCAATGACTGGAAGGAATTGCAAAAATCACTTAAGCTGGAGACTCATATCTCCCTTACTAACTTTAAGCATCAGCTGTCAGAGCAGCTCACAGATCACTGCACCTGTAAATAGCCAATCTGTAAATATCCCATCCAACCACCTCATCCCCATACTGTTATTTTTTTTCTTCTCCTTTGCACCCCAGTATCGCTACTTGCACATTCATCTTCTGCACGCACTGTATATAGACTTTTTTTCTATTATGTTTGTTTATTCCATGCGTAACTCTGTTGTTTGTGTCGCACTGCTTTGCTTTATCTTGGCCAGGTCGCAGTTGTAAATTAGAACTTGTTCTCAACTGGCCTATCTGTTTAAATAAAGGTGAAATAAAAAAATAAACCATTGCGTTCATATAAATGGTGCGTGTTTGTACCTCTGGCAGTACGCAGTAGAACTGATGGATGGTGTGCATGACGTCCAACAGCATGTTGTGGCCAACAACCAACTTTCCCTGGGTTGGAGAGAGGGGGAAAAGAGATGAGTCCCATCCTAAAGGTATAGCGCCCGAGAGATAAAGGAGAACTCAACTAAAATATTCCTTATAGTTTCAGTGGTGGATTGCAAAGGCAGTTGGCATATACTGTACATCGTAACATAACAGAAGATACAGATTAAAATTAAACAACAATTTGATAACAGGTTGTCAGGGTAACTCACAGATTTGGAGATGGCGTGTATGACCCTGGAGAATCCCACAGCGTCATTCAGCTCCTCCTGGAAGGATTGACGATGGTCATGTTCAGTAGGAAACATAGCAAAACATTGCAAAGAAACTACAAAGGAATGTCTCTTATTGGACAGGTAATCTCCCAGATTCAAAACATTGCCTCCTGATCATGTTTCTTCAGGGGTGGGGGGGTGGGGTGAAGGTTTGGAACATTTCAAGAAGAAATGTACCGTCTGCTTTTTAGATACAGTAGAAGGAAATTCAGCTGGTCATGTCATTTTGGAGTTACTGTGTTTAGACTGCTTCCATCTAGAACACCACAGGGAGAAATGTTCTGGAATGTTGGTTTGCTTTTTAGAAAAACGGTAGACGGAACGTCACCTGTTCCCTCTCCTGTTTCTGCCGTTCTCTCCTCTTCCGCTCCTCGTCGTCCACCTTGCTGATCTGGATGTAACGCTCTTTCTGAAACACCATATATCATCATAATACACCTGTCTATAATGTACAACACACACTTACTGATAATATAACACCGACTGACTGGAGACAATCCCTCTTTCTGAAACACCATGTATCATCATATAATACACCTGTCTATAAATGTACAACACACACCTACTGATAATATAACACCTACTGACTGGAGACAATCCCACAGCATGACTCACATTACATGATAGTATTTCTGTACTCTAAGCATTGTGTTATTCCTTCTAGATCTGGATGAGACTAGAACACCGGCAGGCGGGTCAGACTAGAACACCGGCAGGCGGGTCAGACTAGAACACCGGCAGGCGGGTCAGACTAGAACACCGGCAGGCGGGTCAGACTAGAACACCGGCAGGCGGGTCAGACTAGAACACCGGCAGGCGGGTCAGACTAGAACACCGGCAGGCGGGTCAGACTAGAACACCGGCAGGCGGGTCAGACTAGAACACCGGCAGGCGGGTCAGACTAGAACACCGGCAGGCGGGTCAGACTAGAACACCGGCAGGCGGGTCAGACTAGAACACAGGCAGGCGGTCAGACTAGAACACAGGCAGGCGGTCAGACTAGAACACAGGCAGGCGGTCAGACTAGAACACAGGCAGGAGGTCAGACTAGAACACAGGCAGGAGGTCAAACTAGAACACAGGCAGAATAGTATTTCTGTACTCTAAGCATTGTGTTGTTCCTTCTAGATCTGGAGGTGTTGCTCTTTCTGGAACACCATATATAATATAAAACATACATGTGTTTATAATGTAAACAAACATACACCTCACACTGACTGGAGACAAAAGTTACTCTAAGCACAGTTATACACCAGAGAAAATTAATTAATTTCATTAATCCTGATTACTAACATAGAAAATCCCTGAGTAACTGCTGATTACTAACGTAGAAAATCCCTGAGTAACTCCTGATTACTAACGTAGAAAATCCCTGAGTAACTCTGCCATAGGTATAAAGACAGTTAAAATGGAGCCCTAAACTAAAGTTGAAACTGGTATCACGCATTACATCCTCTAGCTTAATGGTTTTATTTAACTAGGCAAGTCTTAAGAACTAATTCTTATTTTACAATGACGGCCTACCCCTCCCCTAGCCCGGTTGATGCTGGGCCAATTATGCGCTGCCCTACGGGACTCCTGATCACTGCCGGTTGTGATACAGCCCGGGATTGAACCAGGGTCTGTAGTGATGCCTCTAGCACTTCGATGCAGTGCCTTAAACCGCTGCGCCACTCAGGACCCTTGTCCCTAATATAAAAGGTCTTGATGATTAGTTGAATCAGGTGTGCTAGTGGTTTAAGGCACTGCATCGAAAGTGCAAGAGGCATCACTACAGACCCTGGTTCGATCCCAGGCTGTATCACAACCGGCCATGATCAGAAGTCCCGTAGGGCTCTGGAATAGATCAAATACTAGCTCTGGAATAGATCAAATACATGGACTGGCTGTGGGTCCCCCCCGAGGAGAGGTTTGAGAACCACTGATCTAGCTGGCAGACTGACCTTCTCTGTCTCCAAGGTCTCAACATGAAGGCCCTTTGGGAACCTATAGGAGATTAGACCAACATTATCCTTCTATAAAGATATGTAATCTCTGTACAATATACACACTCAGTACTGGTAAATATAAAAACATTTTATGATTAACATTAACTGTGACTAAGCAGCGTTAAAACTACAGTTATAAACCCCAATTCATTTGTTTTAGAAATAGCAGAATGTAAACAATTAAAAAGTGGATTTCATTCATCTCCCTGTATTCATGGGGTGGAACACTGAATTATATCTGCAGAGTTCTAGAACATTGCTGCTCTTGAAGGACAGAAAGTATTTACTTGGAGTTGAGTGTCTGGTAGATCAGCTTCCTCTGAAACCTGGAGTGGAGCAGAGAACAGAACAGGGGGAATGTAGGTTTTTAATAAACAAAACAATGGTAAATGTAGCTGGGGGATCAGGAGAGCCATGTTAACATGGTAAAGCCCTTTGAGACTGAAAAAAAGTGTTTTATAAATGCACATTTCTCTCACACACACACGTTTCTTTACCCTGTGCAGGGCTCCAGGTCCACAGTCTTCTCTGAGGTAGTGAACAGAGATTCCACCTTCTCTCTGTAAGGGACAAGAGGAAGACTTAACAAAACGACTACAGGGATGCATTCAGGGCTGGAGCTGAAGGGTGGTGTCTGGACTGTTACCATGGATTTCTGCTCCGCTAGACATAAATCAGTACCATGTGACTTCACTGTGGACCGTAGGACGGGTTCCGCACTGAGGCTGTAACACCCGTTTGGAGGAGTTTAAACCATGCATTATATGAAGGACAACTACGGAGGAACTGGTGTCAGCAGGTGGCTAGGGAGGGAAAGGGGCTAGGGGCCCCTAGAGGAACTGGTGTCAGCAGGTGGCTAGGGAGGGAAAGGGGCGGCTGGAGGAACTGGTGTCAGCAGGTGGCTAGGGAGGGAAAGGGGCGGCTGGAGGAACTGGTGTCAGCAGGTGGCTAGGGAGGGAAAGGGGCTAGGGGCCCCTAGATGAACTGGTGTCAGCAGGTGGCTAGGGAGGGAAAGGGGCTGGTGGCGGCTGGAGGAACTGGTGTCAGCAGGTGGCTAGGGAGGGAAAGGGGCGGCTGGAGGAACTGGTGTCAGCAGGTGGCTAGGGAGGGAAAGGGGCGGCTGGAGGAACTGGTGTCAGCAGGTGGCTAGGGAGGGAAAGGGGCGGCTGGAGGAACTGGTGTCAGCAGGTGGCTAGGGAGGGAAAGGGGCGGCTGGAGGAACTGGTGTCAGCAGGTGGCTAGGGAGGGAAAGGGGCGGCTGGAGGAACTGGTGTCAGCAGGTGGCTAGGGAGGGAAAGGGAGAGTGGTGGCTGGAGGAACTGGTGTCAGCAGGTGGCTAGGGAGGGAAAGGGGCTGGCGGCGGCTGGAGGAACTGGTGTCAGCAGGTGGCTAGGGAGGGAAAGGGGCTGGCGGCGGCTGGAGGAACTGGTGTCAGCAGGTGGCTAGGGAGGGAAAGGGGCTGGCTGGAGGAACTGGTGTCAGCAGGTGGCTAGGGAGGGAAAGGGGCAGATTTGGGACCAGGCTGTCATCTCTCTCACCACTCCGTTACCACATGCAACTACAATCTAAAGTTTTAACTAGAAATGGGATTCAGGTTTAAACTTACACCACTCGTCCGATGTACTCCCTGTGTTCCTCGGGGATGCTGCCGGGGCCTTTGTTTGAGTTGGGGGAGATGTAGGAGGGGTTTCCTGAGCCGTTACTCTGACTCCGCCTCTCCTCATACTGCTCCCGCAGCTGCACTTCCTCTTCCTGGTTCAGGTACGGGATCCCTACGGCAACCACAAAAGGAGGCGGGGTTAGATGGCGGGGTGTTGGTTAGCTAGTCATCTCTATTGTCCCAGTTGGAATATCTAGAGCAACCAGAACCGAGGAGGAGTTAGCTAGAGTAGCTTCAATCAATAAAATCAATCCATCATCTCTATTGTCCCAGTTGGGATTTCTACGGCAACCAGACAGAATGCCACCTACCGTGACGGAACACTTTGTTGAAGTCAAAACCCTGACTGGCCAGGAAGTCTATGCTGGAACTCTGAAATAACAAACAATCATATTTAACGAAGCACCGCCAGGGGCAACATGGGTCCTTCTCTCCAGGAATGAAAGGGACGCAAAAGGGCTGAAACGGGGAGCGACTACCTAAACCTGTCCAATAAGAAATGCTTGTACCACCCGGATTAAATAAAACAGACCAAGGTTTTCTAACCTGGCAGATGAACTTGGTGTCTGGTGAGGTTCTGTTGAATGGCTTTGGGAATATATAAAAATTAAAAGTCTTTATGACGTACCTGTGGGGACAAAAACACCGGGAGAGAAAGAACAGCAGGTCAGGTAGGTTAAACATTCCTATAGCCTGCATAGAGATCACATCATTCAATATAGCTGACTTCTATTTAACACTAAATCAGCCTTCTATTTCATTCTGTGGCAGACTGCTCCCAGATCTGTATTTCAGACACAACCAGTTTGTTATGACAGTGTAACAACACAGCAGAGAAGAGTTGGCTAAATCACTAACTGATCTGGAGTCAGGTCAGGGGTCCTATGTGTCAAGCTTATCTAAGTAAGATGGCCGATATAAGATCAGGTCCATATGGAGTCTCATTCAGAATGAGCCAAAAAGCTAAAAACTGACCCTAAATCAGCACTCCTACTCTGAGAAACTTCATGTTACTCACATGTCACTCAGTTGAAATGCGACTGCGTGTGTGGCCCAGGACCATAACAATTGTGGTGGAGGAAGGAAGGTTAAACCTAAGAGAGAAAAGTCCCACTCACTTGGACTCTGCCTGGTCATATGTGAACGTACACAGTCCAAACTGAAACAGCAAGAAATCCATAGAATGCTGGATAAGAGAGAGAGGGGGGGTGGAGAGCCAGAGGAGTGGAGAGAGAGTCAAAAGTGTACATTTAAAGCAGGACCGATAGCACGTGGCCTTGTTGTGGCGCCATACATAGACTCCAGGAATCAAAAACACCCAAAAACCATGATCAAATTCTGCCATGAAATAAAAAGTTATGCGAGCTACCTCGCTATATTATTAGTTATATACAGTCGGAGGTTTACATACACTTAGGTTGGATTCATTAAAACTCGTTTTTCAACCATTCCACAAATTTCTTGTTAACAAACTATAGTTTTGGCAAGTCGGTTAAGACATCTACTTTGTGCATGACAAGTCATTTTGTTTACAGACAGATTTCACTTAATTCACTGTATCACAATTTTAGTGGGTCAGAAGTAGAGGTCGACCGATTAATCGGAATGGCCGATTAATTAGGACCGGTTTCAAGTTTTCATAACAATCGGTATTTTTGGACACCGATTTGCTGTTTTTTTTTATACACCTTTATTTAACTAGGCAAGTCAGTTAAGAACACATTCTTATTTTCAATGATGGCCTAGGAACGGTGGGTTAAGTGTCTTGTTCAGGGGCAGAACGACAGATTTTTACCTTGTCAGCTCGGGGATTCGTTTTTGCAACCTTCCGGTTACTAGTCCAACGCTCTAACCACCTGCCTTACTTTGCACTCATTGAATCACAGCCTACTTCGAAAAACGGGTGATTTAACAAGCGCATTTGCAAAAAAAGCACTGTCGTTGCACCAATGTACCTAACCATAAACATCAATGCCTTTCTTTAAAATCAATACACAAGTATACATTTCTAAACCTGCATATTTAGTTAATATTGCCTGCTAACATGAATTTATTATAACTAGGGAAATTGTGTCACTTGTGTCCTCTTGCGTTCCATGCAAGCAGTCTGGGTAAATGCAGCAGTTTGGGCTGCCTGGCTCATTGCGAACTGTGTGAAGTCCATTTATTACTAACAAAGGCCGTAATTAATTAGGACATAACATTGAAGGTTGTACAATGTAACAGCAATATTTAGACTTAGGGATGCCATCCGTTAGATAAAATACAGAACGGTTCCGTATTTCACTGAAAGAATAAACGTTTTGTTTTCGAAATTATAGTTTCTGTATTCGACCATTTTAATGACCAAAGGCTTGTATTTCTGTGTGTTATGTTATAATTAAGTCTATGATTTGATATTTGATAGAGCAGTCTGACTGAGCAATGGTAGGCAGCAGCAGGCTCGTAAGCCTTCATTCAAACAGCACTTTCATGAGTTTGCCAGCAGCTCTTCGCAATGCTTCAAGCATTGTGCTGTTTATCAACTCCCGAGCTTATCAACTCCCGAGATTAGGCTGGTGTAACCGATGTGAAATGGCTAGCTAGTTAGCGGGGTGCGCGCTAATAGCGTTTCAAACTTCACTCGCTCTGAGACTTGGAGTAGTTGTTCCCCTTGCTCTGCATGGGTAACGCTGATTCGAGGGTGGCTGTTGTCGATTCGAGCGAGGAGAGGGACGGAAGCTATACTGTTACACTGGCAATACTAAAGTGCCTATAAGAACATCCAAAAGTCAAAGGTATATGAAATACAAATCGTATAGTGAGAAATAGTCCTATAATTCCTATAATAACTACACCCTAAAACTTCTTACCTGGGAATATTGAAGACTCATGTTAAAAGGAACCACCAGCTTTCATATGTTCTCATGTTCTGAGCAAGGAACTTAAACGTTAGCTTTTTTTACATGGCACATATTGCACTTTTACTTTCTTCTCCAACACTTTGTTTTTGCATTATTTAAACCAAATTGAACATGTTTCATTATTTATTTATTTGAGGCCAAATTGATTTTATTTATGTATTCTATTAAGTTAAAATATGTGTTCATGCAAAATATATATAAAAAATAAAAATAGCAAATAAAAAAATATCGGCTTTTTTTGGTCCTCCAATAATCGGTATCGGCGTTGAAAAAATCATAATCGGTCGACCTCTAGTCAGAAGTTTACATACACTAAGTTGACTGCCTTTAAACAGCTTGGAGAATTCCAGAAAATGATGTCATGGCTTTAGAAGCTTCTGATAGGCTAATTGGCATCATTTGAGTCAATTGAAGGTGTACGTGTGGATGCATTTCAAGGCCTACATTCAAACTCAGTGCCTCTTTGCTTGACATCATGGGAAAAATCATAAGAAATCAGCCAAGACTTCAGAAAAAAAAATGGTACCCTTCCACAAGTCTGGTTCATCCTTGGGAGCAATTTCCAAATGCCTGAAGGTACCACGTTCATCTGTACAAACAATAGTATGCCAGCATAAACACCATGGGACCACGCAGCCGTCATACCGCTCAGGAAGGAGACGCATTCTGTCTCCTAGAGATGAACATAATTTTGTGCGAAAAGTGCAAATCAATCCCAGAACAGCAGCAAAGGACCTTGTGAAGATGCTGGAGGAAACAGGTACAAAAGTATCTATGTCCACAGTAAAACGAGTCCTATATCGACATAACCTGAAAGGCCGCGCAGCAAGGAAGAAGCCACGGCTCCAAAACCGCCATAAAAAAGCCAGACTACGGTTTGCAACGGCACACGGGGACAAAGATCGTACTTTTTGGAGAAATGTCCTCTGGTCTGATGAAACTAAAATATAACTGTTTGGCCATAATGACCATCGTTATGTTTGGAGGAAAAAGGGGGAGGCAAAGCAAAAGTGCTTTGCTGCAGGAGGGACTGGTGCGCTTCACAAAATAGATGGCATCATGAGGCAGGAAAATTATGTGGATATATTGAAACAACATCGCAAGACATCAGTCAGGAAGTTAAAGCTTGGTCGCAAATGGGTCTTCCAAATGGACATTGGCCCCAAGCATACTTCCAAAGTTTTTGCAAAATTGCTTAAGGACAACAAAGTCAAAGTATTGGAGTGGTCATCACAAAGCCCTGACCTCAATCCTATAGAAAATTTGTGGGCAGAACTGAAAAAGCATGTGCGAGCAAGGAGGCCTATCTGTTCGAGTTTTTGAATATCGTTGTAGTTCTAGACATGCCGTTACATAGCATTGTTAAATATTCCCCATGTTAAACTAACGGGGAACCAACATGGCTGCCATAAAATGTTGTAGTGTCAAGTAAATGCAGCATAATGCAGAAACCGCATTGACCCCAACTCTAAACGCATGTCTCTCTTGACTTACCTTTTTTAGCTTCATGTAGCGCTCCTCTGGCGTGTCCAACCCGTTAGTCAGTGCGCTGACGTTGGGCCCATCGCTAATACCTGAAACCGAAAAGTGTATTTTCTATTGTATTAACTAGAAAATGATATAGATGTCAGAGTTCAAAACCGACTGCGCGTGTGGCTTGTAGCAGCCACGGAAACTGGTTGGCCAGCGAGCTAGCTAAGATAACTATAAACGTTTGCCAGTTAAATAGCTAGTTAAATGGCTTACCTGAAAATTCCCCATCGATTGCGAGAAAGTCTGCTTCCTCTATTGCACTGTACACAGTGTTTAAACTGTCTTTGAAATCTGTAATACAAAAACAACAATCAGCCAACATGCGTTGGTGGTTTACTCAACACGCAAGCTAGCCATTAATGCTAGTTAGCGGGTTAGCATTCAGAACCTCGCGGACATGAACGGAATCATATTCGTGCGATTGTGCTGTGAGAAACGACAGCTAACGTTGTGTATCTAATAGCATATGAATATAATCTTGGTGTATATTATCTATAAGGGTGAATTACTTGTTCGTGTCACCTCCATCCCTACAGAAAGACAAAAATACAATGTACCAAACCGCTGCTGTCACTCAAGAAGATTTTAATCTTTTCCAACAAACACTTCCGGCGTAGTGACGTTTTTGACACGGCGTCAATCAAAATATGTCAATTCAATTCGCTTTATTGGCATGACGTAACAATGTACATATTGCCAAAGCTTACTTTGGATATTTACAATATAAAAAATAAATAAAAATGAGAATCAAAAATTGTCAACGGGACAACAGTAACAACAATAACCAACGGTCAATATAACCATACATTCAACAATAACAATAATCATACAGTTGAGGACATGTGCCGGTTTATTGGTCTGTCAGACACTGTCCCTCAACTTATGGCAGGCAGCAATGTAGTGCGCTGCCAACCCACAGCTCTCTGCGTCCTCCCCCAACAGGATGGGTAGCCTATCCTCATCAGAGAGGTCTTTAAAACCTTGAATAAGGATTTCAAATTTGGGGAAATGACACTCTCTAATTGTTTTATATTTTTGACATTTTGACAGGAAATGCAGCTCCGTCTCAGGTTCTGCTGTTGTGCAGTGGTTGCACAGCCTTTCCTCTACAGGGAGCCAGGTTTTCCTGTGTCTACCCTTCTCAATGGCAAGGCTGTGCTCACTGAGCCTGTACTTTGTCAAGGTTTTTCTAAGGTTTTGATCAGTAACCATGGTCAAATATTTAGCCATAGTGTACTGTCGATTTAGGGCCAGATAGCACCCTATTTTGCTTTGTGTTTGTGCTTGTGTTTCCCAATAAGCAATGTAGTTTTGTTTTGACTGTGTTGTAATTTGGTTTATTCTGATTGATTGGATGTTCTGGTCCTGAGGCTTCAGTGTGTTAGTAGAACAGGTTTGTGAACTCAGCCCCAGGACCAGCTGGATGAGGGGACTCTTTTCTTTGCTCAGCTCTTGGCATTGCAGGGCTTGGTAATGATATGAGAGGGGGTCACTGTATTTTAGATGTTTCCAAAACTTAATTGCTCTTTTTTGAGTTTTTATTATTAGTGGATATTGGCCTAATTCTGCCCTGCATGCATTGTTTGTAGTTTTCCTCTGAACACGTAGGAGAATCTTACAGAACTCTGCATGTAGGGTTTCAATGGGGTGTTTGTCCCATTTGATGAAATCTTGTTTTGCAAGTGGACCCCACACCTCGCTGCCATAAAGTGCAATTGGTTCAATGACATATTCAATTAGTTTTAGCCAAATTTTAATAGGTATTTCAATTTGAATTTGCTTTTTAATGGCGTAGAATGCCCTGCGTGCTTTCTCTCTCAAAATATGTCTACGACAAAATAAAAGCTGTATGAGGCACGAATCATGATTACTCGCTTTTTAGCTCTCTCAAAATATGTCTACGACAAAATAAAATCTGTATGATGCACGAATCACGATTACTCGCTTTCTAGCTCGAATGTACAGTATGGATTTATTAGTCGTGCGGTGAGCATAACTGAACACGTTATAATGAGTGTGCCCCCCATTTTGAACAGTCACCCAATGCAAAAGCACAAAACTCTGCCATGAAAGACGGACTGAAATGAAGATCCACATTTTTTAGATAGGTGACAAATAATGGTAGTATAGCAATCTTATCGGGATTAATGTGTGTTTATGTAAAAATGACACATATGACTATTGTTATCTAACTGAAGCTAGAATTACACCTTTATTGTCATTATTGATGAATTAACAAATAATTACAAATCTAAGAATTTCTTAAATTTCTGTCCTCACAAAATGTTGATGTAACACTACATACATGCACTTTACCTGTGACGCTTGAACCCTTGGTTATACTAGGACCCTAGGTTATGCTAGGACCCTAGGTTATGCATAATCCTTCTTACTCATAAAGATCTACTCCAACAACACATTGCTGTCACCATTTTTATTAACTCTAGTTGGTGTTCAGCAATAAATTGAAAACATTCCTTGAAATGGACAACATACACTACATGACCAAAATTATGTGAACACATGCTCGTCGAACATCTCACTCCAAAATGTTGGGCATCACCCCCCACCCCCCCCCCTTCCCCCCCAAAAAAAACAGGAGCATTGTCATTCTGAAACAGGAAAGGGCCTTCCCCAAACTGTTGCCACAAAGTTGAATCATCTAGAATGTTATTGTACGCTGTCGTGTTAAGATTTCCCTTCACTGGAACTAAAGGGCCTAGCCTGAACCATGAAGAACAGCCACAGACCATTACTTATCGTAGGCTTGTGTGCGGCTGCTCAGCCATTGAAACCCATTTCATGAAGCTCCCGACGAACAGTTATTGTGCTGATGTTGCTTCCAGAGGCAGTTTGGTACTCGGTAGTGAGTTTTGCAACCTAAGACAGACGATTTTTACGCGCTGCGTGTTTCAGCACTCGCCGGTCCTGTTCTGTGAGCTTGTGGTGGCCTACCACTTCGCTGCTGAGACGTCATTGCTCCGGGATGTTTCCACTTCACAATAACAGCACTTACAGTTAACCGGGGAAGCTCTAGCAAGGCAGAAGTTTGATGAACTGACTTGTTAGAAAAGTGGAATCCTATGACGATGCTACGTTGAAAGTCACTGAGCTCTTCAGTAAGGCCATTTTACTGCCAATGTTTGTCTATGGAGATTGCATGGCGGTACACTACATATACAAAGGTATCTAAACGTCAACTCTTAATACAAAAACTCCCGGGCTAAAATGTGAACTCAACTTGAACAGGGAGCCGAGCAGCATTATTTAAGTTTGAGACAAATTGACAAAATATAATTATATTCCAAGTTATACATACAGGATACAACAGCATGGCATTTTGAATTTATTATGAACTAGTCATGGTGGTAAGACAAGTCTTTTAAAACCAGAGATCAAGACACATGGACCCAATCCTAAATGCCCCCTAGACCCTATGCCATATGCACATGTGGAGATCGGAGAGGTTTTGTCAAGTGTAAGCAATATGGTAATAGCTCTACCACTCAATGATAGGCTAGGTGGAAGTAATACCATATTGCTTACAACCAATTAGATTATCTTACATCTCCACAAGTGCATAGGGTCTAGATGTCAATTTGGGATTGGGCCCTTCTCCAATGGTCCAATGATAGAAAGTCAGCTGTATAGAGTTCTACATTCAGCCGTTTGTCTTTGGTAAACTCAGTCATCTTGTCCCTAGATCTGCCAACATGGAGGGGTTGTCAAGGTGACGGTATTACCACCAGATCGGCGGTCACAAGCCATGATGGCAGTCAAATTCCACGAGACCGTTTAGTCACGGTAATTAGGCTTCTCTGATGCTACTGATTGTCATTAGTAGCCTACCAAACTTGCTAACTGCCTGGTACTCAGCACTGTACTGTCCCTTTAAATCACTCTGACATCAATGCAAATGTCATGCAAAATCTAACCAAAACACTTCAGTCCATGAGCTCATGTTGGTCAACATTTCTATAGGCCATGTAATTGCGTGAGAAAACCGTTTTGATGGACTATTAAAAAGAGGAGGATCTCATCAGCTTTCTATAGGCTAGGCCTATTATATTTATAAACTTCCCTAATATTAAGCACATTGCTTCCCTTTACAACAGGAGTATAGCCTACCTGGCTGGCATGAAAATGAACCACAGGAAAAGCGTCCTCCATTTCGCTATTTAAGTGCATAGTTGACACATTTTTCCCCCACACCCGTTTCGATACAGGTGCATGATAATTGTCCATTCTAAATCAAAACTAATTTCACACATATATTATTTACTATATGTAAAGACAACATTATATTAACAATAGTCTGATGGGTGACAATATTAGCCTATCACTTGTGGATTATGTATTATCACTTGTGAATGATGCCCAGCTTGTGCAGTAATGCAAGGAATAACTCGTGTTTTTTTGCAACTTTTTCAAATCATAGTCGCACACCGTATGTAGCCCAGCACATAGGCCTATATGTTTTGATAAGGTTTTTATCACAACTAAAGTCACCAAATAACTCCTTAAAATGAAGCACAGGAAGCGCAGGTAGCCTAGTGGTTAGAGCGTTGGGCCAGTAACCGAAAGGTTGCAAGATGAAATCCCTGAGCTGACAAGGTAAAAATCTGTCATTCTGCCCCTGAACAAGACAGTTAACCCACTGTTCCTAGGCTGTCATTGAAAATAAAAATGTGTTCTTAACTGACTTGTCTCGTTAAATAAAAAATAAAACAATAATAACCATTAATCCGCTTTATAACCGGTGTAGAGCCTAACTGGCTGTGCGTGTGTTTCAAGTTTGGGGAAGATCATTTTCACCATAAATATGCACCTTTATAATAAACTATTAAATGCACAAATCGCATTTGCCTTCACTTTCAGGAACAGTGTTTTCCTGCTAATTGATTGCATTTTGGGACATTCGCACACGGTGGTTGGCTATTAGTGCGAATGTCCCAAAATGCAATCAATTAGCAGGAAAACACTGTTCCTGAAAGTGAAGGCAAATGCAATTTGTGCATTTAATGGTTTATTATAAAGGTGCATATTTATGGTGAAAATTATCTTCCCCAATAGCATAGGTCAACTTTTGCACTATGGGGGGATAGTACATTGGCATAAGCTAGTGCTGTTGGTGTTGGTTAGACCGACTCATCTGATTGGCTGACGAAAAGTAAAATGTGGACAGTTCAAACATTATCAATATGCGCCTCGGAATTGGACGCACGCAGTTACGCCCCCGATGTGTCTGTCTTCATTCACTTTTAGCCTACTTCTTAGCTGAAATGACTTTGAGATGGACCCGATCACGTGACGGGCATTGACTACATCTGAAGGAGCCATGTGAGCGAGAGTAATTATAATTATTATAACACTCACATTGGCCGCAAAAGGCACAGACTTTTTTTTATGGGGCATTACAGCCACACAAGGGGGTTGCCACCGGGAAATTCGAGGCCTGGTGAAAATATTGTCAAGTGCTTGTCAAATTGTGAATGAGAGACTGATGAAGTGTGTTCAGCTTGTGACTTTTTTCCAAATCATCAGAGTCCCATCATGCAGCCTTATAATATATTAAGAATAAGAACATATCTCAGCGTTCGTATCACAACGAAAGTCGAATAAATAACTCTGAACGAAGCATAAAGGAGGACCAGTTTCTTTGTTAACCGCTCAACACAGAATAGTGTGCACTTCCTTTGAAATCGTTTGGGGAAAATATCCTTTCTATTTTATTAAGCTATGTTCAATTGTGATATATTAAATTCAATGTTTATACTTTTTTAAATGTATTTTTTTTTATTTAACTAGGCAAGTCAGTTAAGAACAAATTCTTATTTACAATGACGGCCTATCCCGGCCAAACCCTAACCCGGACGATGCTGGGCCAATTGTGCGCCGCCCTATGGGACTCCCAATCAAGGCCAGTTGTGATACAGCCTGGAATCGAACCAGGGTCTGTAGTGACGCCTGTAGCACTGAGATGCAGTGCCTTAGACCGCTGCGCCACTAGGGAGCCCAAAGGTCTGCATCAGTGGCTTGTAGGTTAAGCGTGGAAGCCAGGAGATTTTAAACATGTTTATGATAATTAAACGGTCAATTGCCATGAGACCGGCAGTTATTTACTTGGCAGTTACTTGCTTGGCAGTTGTTTGCTTGGCAATCACCTGCTGACAAAATGTCATGACCGCAACAGCCCTAGTGAGGGCCGAGCAAGGGCACGTGGTAGGTAGGGGTTTGGGACGTCCTGAATCCCAAATGGCACCCCATTGGGCAGGGGTCAAAAGTAGTGCACAATATAGGGCATAAGGTGATATTTGGGACAGGCTGAGTCTAGGGCAGTATTCGAATACTTTAGAAATGCTTCCTTCTGTACATAGCCTGTAGTCTTGTGGTAACACAGCTGGATGCTCTATGTATGCCTCAGCCTCCCCACTGGAGACCAAAGTGCAATCCCTGCATCTAGTCTTCACTGTCTTCCCTGCTCATCTGTCTCCCCCCTCTACTTCTAACCTGTCTCCATTAAAAACAATTACAACATCAAATATACCCCCCTTTAAAAAAACAAATCCTTCACATCTTGTCTCCTTGAAGTACTAAACACATCTATAACGGATTGGACAGGTGTAAACCAGGTTACAATGGAGTCTGATGTGGGTAGGGATAAGGGATTAGACAGGTGATAAACCAGGTTACAATGGAGTCTGATGTGGGTAGGGATAAGGGATTAGACAGGTGATAAACCAGGTTACAATGGAGTCTGATGTGGGTAGGGATAAGGGATTGGACAGGTGTAAACCAGGTTACAATGGAGTCTGGTGTGGGTAGGGATAAGGGACATGCCGATGGTGTGGTGGGTAGGGATAAGGGACATGCCGATGGTGTGGTGGGTAGGGATAAGGGACATGCCGATGGTGTGGTGGGTAGGGATAAGGGACATGCCGATGGTGTGGTGGGTAGGGATAAGGGACATGCCGATGGTGTGGTGGGTAGGGATAAGGGATTAGCTGATTGTGTGGTGGGTAGGGATAAGGGACATGCTGATGGTGTGGTGGGATGGTGTGGTGGGTAGGGATAAGGGACATGCTGATGGTGTGGTGGGTAGGGATAAGGGACATGCTGATGGTGTGGTGGGTAGGGATAAGGGACATGCTGATGGTGTGGTGGGTAGGGATAAGGGACATGCTGATGGTGTGGTGGGTAGGGATAAGGGACATGCCGATGGTGTGGTGGGTAGGGATAAGGGACATGCTGATGGTGTGGTGGGTAGGGATAAGGGACATGCTGATGGTGTGGTGGGTAGGGATAAGGGACATGCTGATGGTGTGGTGGGTAGGGATAAGGGACATGCTGATGGTGTGGTGGGTAGGGATAAGGGACATGCTGATGGTGTGGTGGGTAGGGATAAGGGACATGCTGATGGTGTGGTGGGTAGGGATAAGGGACATGCTGATGGTGTGGTGGGTAGGGATAAGGGACATGCTGATTGTGTGGTGGGTGAGCTCTTTTCATGTGTCTCTTTAATAATTCCAAGCCTTCCCACAATGAAGGGCACCTCCCGCTTCATTCCATTCTTCTTTGCGGTCTGCAGCGTCATCATCGGATTGGCTGGGACTCATGGACTCCGCCTTCAGTCCGATGCTAGGCAACCAATCCCTGTCCTCAACGTTGCAGTCTACATCATCAGCATGAGCCTGGCTGGGACTCACGGGTGCACCACAAGCATCCTCCTCTTTCAGCTGGAGTGACCAAGATGTTCCCTGCTCCTCCAATTTAATTGAATCCACATTTATTTCCTCCACACTTCCTGTAGGGTCAGTCCTCTGTGTGTCGAGCATCTTAACGCTCTCTTCTCCTGGGTGAGTTTTTCTCATGTGTCTCTTTAAGTTTCCAGAATCACTCCAAGCCTTCCCACAACGAGGGCAGACGAACGGTTTCTCCCCCGTATGAGTTCTCAGGTGTCTCTTCAGACAGCCGGCCTTTTTGAATCCCTTACCGCATTTAGTGCACAAGTGTGGTTTGAGAAAAACCCTTTCTGACTGGGAAGTAGACACACCACTCTCCCTCTGCTCTGGTGTGTGCCTCTCTAGATCAGATTTCGCCTCCAGTCTGTTGCTAGGCAACCTAGTTTGTCCCTCGTCACAGTCTTCAGAATAATCATCGGCTTGGTTGGGACTCATTGGTGCACCGCTAGCATCCACCAGTATCCTTCTGATGTCCTCTTTCAGCTGGAGTGACCGAGACATTCCCTGCTCCTCCGATTTAATTGAATCCACATGAATTTCCTCCACACTTCCTGTAGGGTCACTCCTCTGTGTGTTGAGCCTCTTAACTATCTCTTCTCCTGGGTGAGTTTTTCTCATGTGTCTCTTTAAGTTTCCAGAATCACTCCAAGCCCTCCCACAACGAGGGCAAACGAACGGTTTCTCCCCCGTATGAGTTCTCAGGTGTCTCTTAAGACAGCCGGCCTGATGGAAGCCCTTTCCACATTCAGAGCACACATGTGGGTTCTTCAGAGGATCACTTGGCGGGTGTTGTGTTTTTATGTGTGATTCCAGTCTTTCTGCAGTTATGAAACTCTTCTTACATTGACCACAACAGTGAGGGTGATCTGTGTGAAAAACTAGCCGGTGATGTTTAAGGCTTGATTTTACAATGAATTGTTTCCCACAATCCGAGCAGTGGTGAGGTTTCACTGTGTGTTGTTTAACAGTATGCCTTCTCATGTGTCTCTTTAAGTTTCCATAATCACTCCAAGCCTTCCCACAACGAGGGCAGATGTATGGTTTCTCCCCCGTATGAGTTCTCTGGTGTGTCTTAAGACTGCCGGCCTGTGTGAATCTCTTTCCGCATTCAGAGCACATGTATGGTTTCTCTCCAGACAGATACAGCAAGTGTCTTTTCAGATTGGTTGCTGTGGTAAAATTCTTCCCACAGTGATCACAGATATGGGAGCGAGGCCTGTTTCCTGAGAGGGTTTTGTGTTGTTCAGCATTAGACGAGCTATGGGATTTCTCTCCTGTCTGTGTTGCCTTGTGTATTTTAAGGCCACTCTGCCCAGGTGTCTTCCTGCAGTCGACAAGCCGCACAGACACCCTCTTCAGACCGCACAATAAGGTGCTACCGGGAGAGGCACGACCCGGGGACTCTGGGAGGGTGGAGGAGGGCCAGAGAGGCTTGTCCTGGAAATCAGAAAAATAGACATGAAATCAAAAATCAGGGTGCAGGGATTTTTCTGCCATTGAAGTCCTGGAAAAACACTTTCAGGGTAAAGGACTAAAACCAGATAGAAAGTATGTAGAAAAGATAACAGACCGATACATGTATCAATAATATAATCTGAGAACTAACAATCATCAAAATAAAAACTAGACAGTCAGGGAGAATAAACAATGCCAAAAACAATTAATTTAGCAGAATTGATTTAGATTTTTTTGTTTGAGCAGAATAACACAGCATTAACCACGGCAAAATGCATAGAGTTCAAGGAAATTAGCTTCAAACTGCAACAAAATCTTCTCTCAGATCCATGGCAGAATACGTAGAAACGCAAAATAATGTTGCTTTAAAAATGTGTTAAAAATCTCTCAGCTCCATGGAGAAATTTGTAGATTTGCAGAAAATTGGCTTAAAAATGCTAAGAATTCTGTACACCGCCAAGATGGGGGCCTCTAAAATCCTGTCCAAAATTCAACTGAGCCAATGGGCCGACCCCGCCCATTGACACACCCCCATGCCGCACCCATTGCCACGCCCCCATGCCACGTTCACCCCCTAAGCCCATTTTTGATCCAGAAAAACCCTTAGTGTGGGTAACGCTCTCCTACCTGTCAAGGAATTTTGAAGTCTCAAGAGTTTTTCCTCGATTACTCTCATCCTCAATTACTCTGCCTCCTTCTCAAAATGCATTGGAGGACAAAGTCCAAGAGGTGGAGCCTCAGTGATTCTCCTCCCAATGCATTTATAAAAAGGAGGTTGGGGAATCAAGGAAAGACTGTTGAGAAACAAAATACATAATGACTGGAAAGTACTCACGCAACTGTGGCTCTCTTGAGCTGACTCCGCCTCCAGTCCATTGCTAGGCAACCTAGCGCCTCCCGCTTCGTTCCATTCTTCTTTGCGGTCTGCAGCGTCATCGTCGGATTGGATGGGAATCATCGGCTCCGCCTTCAGTCCGATGCTAGGCAACCAATCCCTGTCCTCAACGTTGCAGTCTACATCATCAGCATGAGCCTGGCTGGGACTCACGGGTGCACCACAAGCATCCTCCTCTTTCAGCTGGAGTGACCATGATGTTCCCTGCTCCTCCAATTTAATTGAATCCTCATTCATTTCCTCCACATTTCCCTGCTCCTCCGATTTAATTGAATCCACATTCATTTCCTCCACACTTCCTGTAGGGTCAGTCCTCTGTGTGTTGAGCCTCTTAACTATCTCTTCTCCTGGGTGAGTTTTTCTCATGTGTCTCTTTAAGTTTCCAGAATCACTCCAAGCCCTCCCACAACGAGGGCAGACGAACGGTTTCTCCCCCGTATGAGTTCTCAGGTGTCTCTTCAGACAGCCGGCCTGATGGAATCCCTTACCGCATGTAGTGCACAAGTGTGGTTTGAGAAAAACCCTTTCTGACTGGGAAGTAGACACACCACTCTCCCTCTGCTCTGCTGTGTGCCTCTCTAGATCAGACCTCGCCTCCAGTCTGTTGCTAGGCAACCTAGCTCCTCCCTCTTCGTTCCATTCTTCATCACAGTCTACATCATCGGATTGGCTGGGACTCATGAGTGCACTGCTACCCTCCTCCTGTATCCTCCTGATGTCGTCTTTCAGTTGGAGTAACCAAGACATTCCCTGCTCCTCTGATATCATTGACTCCGTATTGTCCCACATTTCCTCCATGACTTTACGCCGTAATAAGCGATGATTCATCCCTTTAACTTCAGAGCCATCTATTCCACAACGTTCACACATGTAGCGTAAATTGTCCTCAGTTAAATTCCATAAACTCTTTTCGATTTCATCCATCAACGTTTCCTTCTCTGAACTCATTTTGTCTTGGCAGAGGTAGAATGTTTCTTGGTTTTAAAAAATCTAGAACAACTGGTTATTGAACGGAGCTGTCACTGATGTGAGGTGTCTCTCTCCTGTGTATTCACAGGTCTCCTATATCTCCCTTCACACTGGGAGCTTTATTTTTTATTTAACCTTTATTTAACTAGGCAAGTCAGTTAAGAACAAATTGTTATTGATAATGACGGCCAACACCGGTCAAACGCGGGCAACGCTGGGCCAATTGTGCGCCACCCTATGGGAGTCCCATTCACGGCCGGTTGTGATACAGCCTGGAATAGAACCAGGGTGTCTGTAGTGTTGACCTCTCGCACTGAGTTGCAGTGTCTTAGACCGCTGCACCACACAGGAAGCTTCAAGAGGTGCTGTTTTGCCAGTCTCTGGCCAAGACACAAGTTATTCCAGGGTGAGCGTTATCTCAGAACACCAGATCTTCTTCCTGTCACCAGAACAGTGGAATCTCTTTGTGAGGTCACCTGTGTAAAAATAGGCAGACATGGTGTAAAGGGCAAGTCGGACGGGATCAGTTTTTACCAAACTGCCCCCTGTAATTTATTTGTATTTTTCCTCATTCAAACTTGACCGTTATGATGGAAGCCTGGAGGCTGTTCTAGGCGTGCAGATATTTCAACTTGTCTATGGATAGCCTAATATAATATTGACTTGCTTTAAGATCGGAGAAAATCAAAATAATATCAATAAGAACCATGAACTATATGCAGACATCTATTTAAAACTGTTGTATTTGGCCATTTATCAATTCATTGGCACAATATCATGCGCTTAATCTTTTAAAAAGAGAAATAGGCGCCAGGAAAGTTTATATATGACAAAAAAATATAACTTATCTGTAGGCTCTGTACATAGCTAGCACTGCACAGCCTTGTTCCCATGTTCTTACCCAAACTGCAAGCAGCACCTGTTAAACGCTGTAATACCCTTCAAAACACAGTGATGTCGATTCGCTCAGAATAAGTACTATCAGAGGATCTTGGAGTTTGCCAAAAAAAAGAACTGTAGGTTTTTCCGGCTAGAATTATTATTCTCCCTCCATGTGAAAATGACTGGACATGGCAGATTCGCACGGGACAAAAATTAGGTTAGTTGAGTTTGTGCTCGTGCGCATAATTACTTTTCCCGATCTCCCCCAGTAAAACAAATCCCGTCCTAATAGGGACAAAAGCCATTTGTACGGTCAAATATGTAGTGACATTCTATTTCTGTCAAGTCCATCAAATGTTTAAATGTTCTATATTTTACCGTCACTATTTCATGTTTACTTAATATAACAATATAGTAGAACAATATTAGTGGTCTTTATTAACATTTAAATTGAAAGGTTTCCACAATGAGGACTTTTATTTTGAAGGTTACAATTTTGAATTTTGGAAGCTAACTAGCTAGCTAAATAACATAACAGGAACATTAGGTACAACAGCTCATTAATTATATGTAGAGTCCCCTGCCTGTTCTTACCATACAGAAATAAAATGACAATTGTTTTCTGTATCGTCTGTTTGAGCAGAGATTCACATTAGTTAGCAGGCGCTATTGAGCAGCTAGCTACCCAACTAAAAAAGTAGCATTCTGAAGAGCAGGTACATAACAGTAACTAAGTTATGCAACCCTAACGACTAGGTAACTACATCGTTTGAACAACCCCGATACCTGATGCTTTACTGACCAGCTGTATTCCAAAATTGCCCCATTCTTGCTTCAATCAAAGAAGAATGGCGTCCACCATCTTTTGTATTGACACCGTTGTGAAACGGGCAAGAATAACCAGAGATAC
Source organism: Salmo trutta (assembly GCF_901001165.1). Lineage (NCBI taxonomy): Eukaryota > Metazoa > Chordata > Actinopteri > Salmoniformes > Salmonidae > Salmo > Salmo trutta. Next base: position 121,967 of record NW_021822697.1, read on the forward strand.
CTTTATGGAGATGAGAAACTCCAGTGTAATCGTGTTAACCACCATTGTGTACGTTGCCCGTGCTTCGTCAATGGCCCGCGTGGTGCATTCTGGGGGAATATTGGACACCGCACTCACTCTTTCTGGAGGTGAATGGGAGTGTATTGGGCTCCAGCTCAAAAACCCAACCTTAGCATGAATTACGTGAACAAGAAGTACAACATTCAACATTTTTATCGGGGTGTGAGAATTCACTTGTTCGCTGTAATATCGTTTGCTTAAAATCCATGACATTACGTACTATTGAGGAAAATAGGCAGGTGTCTCGACCCTGACTTTTAAGAAGGAATTGCGTGCCGATTCGTTTTTACAACCACGTGACGCAGCATGACAGCGTGAGCACATTGGTCGACGTTCATGGCAGATGTCGAAAAAGTACCCAGTTGTCATACTTCAGTAAATGTTAAAATACCTGAATAGAAAAGTAGAAGTCACCCAACCCAATAAAATACTACTTGAGTAAAAGTCTAAAAGTATTTGGTTTTAAATATACTTAAGTATCAAAAGTAAAAGTATAAATCATTTCAAATTCCTTATATTAAGCAAACCAGAGAGCACAATTGTCTTGTTTTTTAAACGTATGGATAGCCAGGGGCACACTCCAACACTCAGACATCATTTACAAAAGATGCATTTGTGTTTAGTGAGTCTGCCAGATCAGAGGCAGAAGGGATGACCAGGGACGTTCTCTTGATAAGTGCATAAATTTGACAATTTTCCTGAACTGCTAAGCATTCAAAATGTAATTGGGTGTCAGGGAAAATGTACGGAGTAAAAAGTACATGATTTTCTTTAGGAATGTAGTGGAGTAAAAATGCAAGTTGTCAAAAATATAAATAGTAAAGTAAAGTACAGATACCCCAAAAAACGACTTAAGTACTTTACACCACTGCATATTGGTCGACATTTATTTCCAGCTGAGATTCCTATGTTCTCATTCTCTAATAGCTCTGGAATAACTAAGCACTTCCGTGTCACGAGTTTTGGAATCTTTCAGAATAAGAGTCTTGTCCTGTATACTTTGTAAATTAATAATTTGTGCGAAAATAAATGGAAAATGTGAACAGTTGTTGATATTTAAATGGTCAACAATGTTTTTTTTCTGTGTGTACTCTGATCATTTATTGGACTGTACATAACTGCCTGTATGTTGTGTCGCAGTAAAAGGGGATCCATTCTACCCAGGAGCATTTCTACCAAATCCACAGAGTTTACACCCCGAGGAGCGTTGCTGCTCATTTTGCGGCTCTTAAAGCGGTTGCAGTGAGCAGGTAAAATCACTGGGGCCAGTAAAAAAGCCATATTGCAACCTATGTTGTGATAATTGCGTTGATTGCTCTATAACCCATTCATTCATACTCCACCGGGACATACAATAAGGCCAAGATGAAAAAAAGACAACAGTCTCACAATAATATACTCAACAAAAATATAAAAGCAACATGCAACAATTTCAAATATTTTACAGAGTTATAGTTCATATAAGAAAATCAATCAATTGAGCCACATGGTGGTCCCGTGTGGCTCAGTTGGTAGAGCATGGTGTTTGCAATGCCAGGGTTGTGGGTACAATTCCCACGGGGACCAGTACGGAGAAGAAAAAAAAATGAAATGTATGCATTCACTACTGTAAGTTGCTCTGGATAAGAGTGTCTGCTAAATAACTAAAATGAAATAAATTCATTAGGACCTAATCTGGATTTCTCATAACTGGGCAGTCATGGGTGGGCCTGGGAGTGTGTATGCCCACCCACTGGGGATCCAGGCCCACCCACTGGGCAGCCAGGCACAGCCAATCAAAATGAGTTTTTCCCCACAAAAGAGCTTCATTACAGACAGAAATACTCCTCAGTTTCATCAGGTGGCTGGTCTCAGATAATCCAGCAGGTGAAGGTCCTGGGCTGGCTTGGTTGGACTGGTCTGCGGTTTTGAGGCTGGTTGGACATCACAGGAGGTTGGTGGCACCTTAATTGGGGAGAACGGTCTCGTGGTAATGGCTGTAGCCGTTCTGGACATTATTATAAGCCGTTCTCCCCTCAGCAGCCTCCAGTGTTTGACATACTGCCAAATTCTCTATAACAACATTGGCTGAACACCTTCTTCGCTCACTTTGAGGATAATACAGTGCCACCGACATGGCCCGCTATCAAGGACTGTGGGTTCTCCTTCTCCGTGGCCGACGTGAGTAAGACATTTAAGCATGCTAACCCTCGCAAGGCTGCCGGCCCAGATGGTATTCCTAGCCGCGTCCTCAGAGCAGGCGCAGACCAGCTGGCTGGTGTGTTCACAGATATATTCAATCTCTCCCTATCCCAGTCTGTTGTCCATGCTTCAAGATGGCCACCATTGTCCCTGTACCTAAGAAAGCAAAGGTAATTGAACTTAATGACTATCGCCCATTAGTACTCACCTCTGTCATCATGAAGTGCTTTGAGAGACTAGTCAAGGATTATATCACCTCCACCCTACCTGCCACCCTAGACCCACTTCAATTTGCTTACTGCCCCAATAGATCCACAGACTGACTATGCAATCGCCACCGCACTGCACACTGCCCTGTCCCATCTGGACTAGAGGCATACCTATGTAAGAATGCTGTTCATTGACTATAGCTCAGCATTCAACACCATAGTACCCTCCAAGCTCATCATCAAGCTCAAGGTCCTGGGTCTGAACCCCGCCCTGTGCAACTGGGTCCTGGACTTCCTGACGGGTTGCCCCGAGGTGGTGAAGGTAGGAAACAACATCTCCACTTTGCTGATCCTCAACACTGGGGCCCCACAAGGTTGTGTGCTCAGCCCCCTACTGTACTCCCTGTTCACCCATGACTGCGTGGCCAAGCACGCCTCCAACTCAATCATCAGGTTTGCAGACGGCATAACAGTAGTAGGCTTGATTACCAACAACGATGAGACAGCCTTTCAGGGAGGAGGTGAGGGCTCTGGGAGTGTGGTGCCAGGAAAATAACCTCTCACTCAACATCAACAAAACTAAGGAGAGGATCGTGGACTTCAGGAAACAGCAGAGGGAGCACCCCCCCATCCGCATTGATGGGACCGCAGTGGAGAAGGTGTAAAGCTTCAAGTTTCTCGGCCTCCACATCACGGACAAACTGAAGCGGTCCACCCACACAGACAGTGTGGTGAAGAAGGCACAACAGCGCCGTTCAACCTCAGGAGGCTGAAGAAATTTGGCTTAACACCGAAAACCCTCACAAACTTTTACAGATGCACAATTGAGAGAATACTGTCGGGCTGTATCACCGCCTGGTTCAGCAACTGCAACTGCATCGCCCACAACCGCAAAGCTCTCCAGAGGGTGGTGCGGTCTGCCCAACGCATCACCGGTGACAAACTACCTGCCCTCCAGGACATCTTACGCAACCCTGCACATTAGAGGCTGCTGCCCTATATACACAGACTTGGAATCTCTGGCCACTTTAATAATGGAACACTAGTCACTTTAATAATGTTTAAATAATGCTTTACTCATCTCATATGTACATACTGTATTATATTCTACTGTATTTTAGTCTATGCCGCTCTGACATTGGTCGATCAAATATTTATATATTTCTTAACTCCATTCTTCTACTTTTAGATGTGTGTGTATTGTTGTGTATTGTTAGATATTACTGTACTGTTGGAGCTAGGAACACAAGCATTTAGTTAGATATTACTGTACTGTTGGAGCTAGGAACACAAGCATTTAGTTAGATATTACTGTACTGTTGGAGCTAGGAATACAAGCATTTTGCTACACCCGCAATAACATTGCTAAATATGTGTATGTGAACAATAAAATTTGATTTGAAAACGGTTATCTCCGAAAATATAGAATTTGTAGATAATTGGCCCTCTTTCTGGGACTCACCCACAAACAGGATGAAGCCTGGCCTGCTGAGGAGTGACGGACTCCATCCTAGCTGGAGGGGTGCTCTCATCTTATCAATCAACATAGACAGGGCTCTAACTCGTCTAGCTCCACACTGAGATAGGGTGCAGGCCAGGCAGCAGGCTGTTAGCCACCCTGCCAGCTTAGTGGAGTCTGCCACCAGCACAGTGTAGTCAGCTCAGCTATCCCCATTGACACTGTGTCTGTGCCTCGATCTAGGTTGGGCAAAACTAAACATGGCGGTGTTCGCCTTAGCAATCTCACTGGAATAAAGACCTCCATTCCTGTCAGCAGTGATGAATTCATGAACTTCATTGACGAAAAGATCATGATCATTAGAAAGCAAATTACGGACTCCTCTTTGAATATCTCGGAAGCTCAGTTGTCCTGAGTCTGCACAAAACTGCCAGGACCTAGGATCAATGGAGACACTCAAGTTTTTGAATCCTATATCTCTTGACACATTCATGAAAATAGGCATGGCCTCTAAACCTTCAAGCTGCATTCTGGACACTATTCCAACTAAACTACTGAAAGAGCTACTTCTTGTGCTTGGCCCACCTATGTTGAACATAATAAACGGCTCCCTATCCACCGGATGTGTACCAAACTCACTAAAAGTGGCAGTAATAAAGCCTCTCTAGAAAAAGCCAAACCTTGACCCAGAAAATGTTTTAAAAAAAACTATTGGTCAATATATTGAATCTACCATTTCTCTCAACATGTTTTGAAAAAGCTGTTGCACAGCAACTCACTGCCTTCCTGAAGACAACTAATGTATATGAAACGCTTCAGTCTGGTTTTAGACCCCATCATAGCATTGAGACTGCAGACATGAAGGTGGTAAATGACCTTTTAATGGCGTCAGACCAAGGCTCTGCATCTGTCCTCGTGCTCCTAGACCTTAGAGCTGCTTTTGACACCATCGATCACCACATTCTTTTGGGACGATTGGAAGCCTTAATTCGTCAACTCTGACAAGTTCTTGCCTGGTTTAGATATTATCTGTCGGAAAGATATCAGTTTGTCTCTGTGGATGGATTGTCCTCTGACAAATCAATTGTAAGTTTCGGTGTTCCTCAAGGTTCCGTTTTAGGACCACTACTGTTTTCACTATATATTCTACCTCTTGGTGATGTCACTCAGAAACATAATGTTAACTTTCACCGCTATGCGGATGACACACAGCTGTACATTTCGATGAAACATGGTGAAGCCCCAAGTTGCCTACCCTGGAAGCCTGTGTTTCAGACATAAGGAAGTGGATGGTGGCAAATTTTTCACTTTTAAACTTGGACAAAACAGAGATGATAATGCTAAGTCCCAAGAAACAAAGCAACGCGGAGTGCCTGGACACAGACCTTAGCCGTGGTATATTGGCCAAAAACCTCAAACCCCTGAGGACCCTTATTGCTATTATAAACTGGTTACCAATGTAATTTGAGCAGTAAAAATACATGTTTTTTCATACCCGTGGTATACGGTCTATTATGAACTGGGTGGTTCGAGCCCTGAATGCTGATTGGCTGATAGCTGTGGTATATCAGACCGTATACCAGGCACTCCGCGTTGCTTCGTGTATAAGAACAGCCCTTAGCTGTGGTATATTGGCCATATACCACACCTCCTCTGGCCTTATTGCTTAATTATAACAACGTTTTTACATCAGCAGATGTCAAAAAGTGCTATACAGAAACCCAGCATAAAACCCCAGACAGCAAGCAATGTAGATGTAGAAGCACGGTGGCTAGGAAAAACTTCAGAGAAAAGCAGGAACCTTGGAAGAAACCTAGAGAGGAACTAGGCTCTGAGGGGTGGCCAGTCCTCTTCTGGCTGTTCTGGGTGGAGATTATAACAGTACATGGCCATTAAGGCCAGATTGTTCTCCAAGATGTTGAAACAGCCCTTAGCCGTGGTATATTGGCCATATACCACACCTCCTTTGGCCTTATTGCTTAAATATACCACAGCTGTCAGCCAATCAGCATTCAGGGCTCGAACCACCAAGTTTATAATTACATTTGATTGATTGTCAGAAAAACGTGTCTGTTTTGGGTCTGCTTGTGTTGATGTCCTGCAGTAGCTAGCTTGCTAAATCATCCCATTCCTAAGCCATGGATGGAGATGGGGATTTGGACTTCTGGTTTTGACATAATTATCTGTACAGGCCAAAGACTATGACGGTGATTTCTGATCTAATCATAAATTCATATATTGTTCCACTGGCTTGAGATGATTGAAGTTACAATATGTAGCCTAGATGTAGCCTAGTAGGCTCACATTAGCTAGCTAGCTAACTTAGCTGGTTCATTGTTGCCCATGCCAGATTAGCTAGCTAGTTAGCTAATTTAGCTGGTTCATTGTTGCCCATGCCAGATTGGCTAGCTAGCTAACTTAGCTGGTTCATTGTTGCCCATGCCAGGAAGTTAGGCTTGCAAGTGTTTTAGCAAGGTAGCCAATGAGAGCAAAAACTAAAAGTGTACTGTATAACAGAGCCATAGACCGTTTAGCCAACAGGAAAGAGATGAGGATGGCATTGGCTTTCAACTAGTCTACAAGTAGGGTGAGGCAACATTGTTTGTTTTTTTACTTGTGCACACACACACACACGTGATGTTCTTCTAACCTTGTGGGGACCTAACATTAATTTCCAATCAAAATCCTATTTTCCCTAAACCTAACCCTTACCGTAACCCTAAACCTAACCCTTACCGTAACCCTAACCCTAACCCTTACCATAACCCTAACCTTAACTCTAACTTTAACCCTAACCCTAACCCTTACCATAACCTTAACCCTAACCCTTTCCATAACCCTAAACCTAACCCTTACCGTAACCCTAACCTTAACCCTGGCCTTAACCCTAATCCTAACCTTAACCCTAACTCTAACCTTAACCCTAACCCTTTCCATAACCCTAAACCTAACCCTTACCGTAACCCTAACCTTAACCCTAACTTTAACCCTAACCCAAAACCCTTACCGTAACCCTAACCTTAACCCTTACCATAACCCTAACCCTTACCATAACCCATAACCCTAAACCTTACCGTAACCTTAAACCTAACCCATAACCCTTACTGTAACCCTAACCCATAACCCTAACCCTTACTGTAACCCTAACCTTAACCCTTACCCTAAACCTAACCTCTAAGCTTAAAATAGCCTTTGTCCTCATGAGTGAGAGTTTTCCTTGTTTTACTATTGGGGACTTTTGGTAATTTAGGTCCCCACAAGGATAGAAGAACAAATCCACACACACACACACACACACACACACACACACACACACACACACACACACACACACACACACACACACACACACACACACACACACACACACACACACACACACATCAGTACCATGGACAGCCGCATGATATTTAGCAGGAAAGGGGGATAGCTAGTCAGTTGTACAACTGAATGCCTTCAACTGAAAGGTGTCTTGAGCATTTAACCCAACCCCTCTGAATCAGATGATTGGACTAAAATGTTTTTGGTATCATTAAGTTTATTTTCACTGTATTAAACTAAGCATATGTAGCCTAGTTGATTTGATGATGTTTAAATGTTTAAGTTGAAATGGTGCTGGAAAAGCAGAGGCAGTGCTCCTGTTGTCTTTGTTCTGACTTGCAGTAACTTCGTGGTTCTCAATCAGTAATTGTTTAGTAAACTGTTGAAAACATGAATTTGCTTGACCATGCTGTGGGTCATGTTGACCTAACTGTTTGTACCATGCAGTATGTGCTTGACCATGCTGTGGGTCATGTCGACCTAACTGTTTGTACCATGCAGTATGTGCTTGACCATGCTGTGGGTCATGTTGACCTAACTGTTTGTACCATGCAGTATGTGCTTGACAATGCTGTGGGTCATGTCGACCTAACTGTTTGTACCATGCAGTATGTGCTTGACCATGCTGTGGGTCATGTCGACCTAACTGTTTGTACCATGCAGTATGTGCTTGACCATGCTGTGGGTCATGTCGACCTAACTGTTTGTACCATGCAGTATGTGCTTGACAATGCTGTGGGTCATGTCGACCTAACTGTTTGTACCATGCAGTATGTGCTTGACCATGCTGTGGGTCATGTCGACCTAACTGTTTGTACCATGCAGTATGTGCTTGACCATGCTGTGGGTCATGTCGACCTAACTGTTTGTACCATGCAGTATGTGCTTGACCATGCTGTGGGTCATGTCGACCTAACTGTTTGTACCATGCAGTATGTGCTTGACCATGCTGTGGGTCATGTCGACCTAACTGTTTGTACCATGCAGTATGTGCTTGACCATGCTGTGGGTCATGTTGACCTAACTTTTGGTTACATGCAGTATCTGCTTTGTGGCCTTCACCGGACAGATGTTGCTCTCCTGTTTTGTGATGACAAACACGTGTGTCGTTTATACTTAACAAAAATATAAATGCAACATGTTAATGTTTTTGGTATTGTTAAGTTTGTTTTCACTGTATTAAACATGAGCTAAAAAATAAAAGATACCAGAAATGTTGAATATGCACAAAAAGCGTATTTCTCTCAAATTTTGTGTACAAATGTGTTTATATCTCTGTTAGTGAGCATTTGTCCTTTGCCAAGATAAAACATCCACCTGACAGGTGTGGCATATCAAGAAACTGATTAAACAGCATGATCATTACACAGGTGCACCTTGTGCTGGGGACAATAAAAGGCCACTCTAAAATGTGCAGTTTGTTCGCACAACACAATGCCACAGATGTCTCAAGTTTTGAGGGAGCGTGCAATTGGCGTGCTGACTGCAGGAATGTCCACCAGAGCTGTTGCAAGACAATTTAATGTTAATTTCTCTACCGTAAACTATGCCATATACAAAAAATATTCAACAATATCTATATTCAAGTCAAAAACAGCAGTAGCAACAATATTGCAGAACATAATAAACCATCTTGATTGGAGCCAGTCAAACTACTGTATTCTCAGACCAGTGATTCACAATATAGGCAATAGCAACAGCTCTCCCTGGTGGCCAGATACAGACATTGAAGAGGGTCCCATTTCAAATCAAATCCAATTTTATTGGTCACATACACGTGTTTAGCAGATGTTATTGCGGGTGTAGCGAAATGCTTGTGCTTCTAGCTCTGACAGTGCAGTAATATCTAACAAGTAATATCTAACAGTTTCACAACATATACCCCAAATACACGTAAATCTATGTAAGGAATGGATTAAGAATATATATACATATGTCAGAGCGGCATTGGACTAAGATACAGTGGCATAGTATAGAGTACAGTTTACACATATGACATGAGTAATGCAAGATACAGACATTAAAGTGGCTAGTGTTTCATGTCCTTAAAGTGGCCAGGTATTCCTAATCTATGTCTATAGGCAGCAGCCTCTGATGTGCTAGTGATGGCTGTTTAGCAGTCTGATGGCCTTGAGATTGAAAAACAGCTTCTGTCTCTCGGTCCCAGCTTTGATGCACCTGTACTGACCTCACCTTCTGGATGATAGCGGGGTGAACAGGCAGTGGCTCGGGTGGTTCATGTCCTTGATCTTTTTGACCATCCTATGGCATCGGGTGCTGTAGGTGTCCAGGAGGGCAGGAAGTTAACGAGTTTTAATGACTCCAACCTAAGTGTATGTAAACTTCTGACTTCAACTGTATGTATTTATGTAAAAGAATAGTGTAATGTGTCTATATCTCTGTAATTATATATGATTATTTGTAACTATTTCACTGTTCCAGTGGGTCTGAAGTTTACATACACTAAGTTAACTGTGCCTTTAAACAGCTTGGAAAATTTCAGAATATTATGTCACGGCTTTAGAAGCTTCTGATAGGCTAATTGACATCCTTTGAGTCAATTGGAGGTGTACCTGTGGATCTATTTCAAGGCCTACCTTCAAACTCAGTGCCTCTTTGCTTGACATCATGGGAAAATGAAAAGAAATCAGCCAAGACTTCAGAAAAAAGAAATTGTAGACCTCCACAAGTCTGGTTCATCCTTGGGAGCAATTTCCAAACGCCTGAAGGTACCACGTTCATCTGTACAAACAATAGTACACAAGTATAAACACCATGGGACCACACAGCCGTCATACCGCTCAGGAAGGAGACGCGTTCTGTCTCCTAGAGATGAACGTATTTTGGTGTGAAAAGTGCAAAACAATCCCAGAACAGCAGCAAAGGACCTTGTGAAGATGCTGGAGGAAACAGGTACAAAAGTATCTATATCCAGAGTAAAATGAGTCCTATATCGACATAACCTGAAAGGCTACTCAGCAAGGAAGAAGCCACTGCTCCAAAACCGCCATAAAAAAGCCAGACTATGGTTTGCAACTGCACATGGAGACAAAGATCATACTTTTTGGAGAAATGTCCTCTGGTCTGATGAAACAAAAATAGAACTGTTTAGCCATAATGACCATCGTTATGTTTGGAGGAAAAAGGGGGAGGCTTGCAAGCCAAAGAACACCATCCCAACCGTGAAGCACGGGGGTGGCAGTGTCATGTTGTGGGGGGGCTTTGCTGCAGGAGGGACTGGTGCACTTCAAAATAGATGGCATCATGAGGCAGGAAAATGATATGGATATATTGAAGCAACATCTCAAGACATCAGTCAGGAAGTTAAAGCTTGGTTGCAAATGGGTCTTCCAAATGGGCAATGACCCCAAGCATACTTCCAAAGTTGTCAAAATGGCTTAAGGACAACAAAGCCATGGTATTGGAGTGGCCATCACAAAGCCCTGACCTCAATCCAATAGAAAATTTGTGGGCAGAACTGAAAGAGTGTGTGCGAGCAAGGAGGCCTACAAACCTGACTCAGTTACACCAGCTCTGTTAGGAGGAATGGGCCAAAATACACCCAACTTATTGTGGGAAGCTTGTGGAAGGCTACCCGAAATGTTTGACCCAAGTTAAACAATTTAAAGGCAATGCTACCAAATACTAATTGAGTGTATATAAACTTCTGACCCACTGGGAATGTGATGAAAGAAATAAAAGCTGAAATAAATCATTCTCTACTATTATTCTGACATTTCACATTCTTAAAATAAAGTGGTGATCCTAAGACAATTTTTACTAGAATTAAATGTCAGGAATTGTGAAAAACTGAGTTTAAATGTATTTGGCTAAGGTTTATGTAAACTTCAGACTTCAACTCTGTCACGGGTGTCGTAGGGTGTAGACCAAAACGCAGCGGGAAAATGTATACTCATCTTTTTATTTAGTGAAGAAGGAAAACAAACAACGTATTCAAAAAACAAACGAACTGGACAGTCTCATCAGGCATACAGCAAAACAAGAAACAATCTCCCACAATTCCCAAAACAAACACACTCCTAAATATAGGACCTTCAATCAGAGGCAACGATAGACAGCTGCCTCCAATTGAAGGCCCCAATCCCCATTACCAAAACAGAAATACAAATGCCGGATGCACCTTACAAAAAACCCCACAAAAATAAACCCCTAAACTAAAGGGAGGGAAGGGAGGGTGGCTGCCGTCACCAACGGCTCCTGTGCTACACCCCTCCTCCCCAAACCTCCTACAGTGGAGGTGGCTTAGGCTCAGGCCTTAATCCCCTACCTGACCAAACCACACACACCTCTGCCTGAGGCCAGTCACTGAAGACCCTGGACTGTACTCTGGGAGCTCCGGGGTGGAGGACGACTCTGGGAGCTCCGGGCTGGAGGACGACTCTCCTGGTACCGGACACTCTGGACGAGGCACTGTTACCGGACACTCTGGACGAGGCACTGTTACCGGACACTCTGGACGAGGCACTGTCGTCGGAAGCTCGGGACTGGGCTGATGCACTGAAAGCCTGATGCGTAGGACTGGTAGTGGAGGTACCAGACTGGGGACACGCACCACAGGACTAGTGCGGGGAGCAGGAACAGGACAAGTTGGACTGGGCTGACGCACTGGAAGCCTGGTGCGTGGTGCTGGTTTAGGAGACTCCAGACTATGGATACGCACCTCAGGGTCAGCACGAGAAGCAGGAACTGGATACACCGGGACATGGGTAAGCACTGGAGGTCTGGAGCGCACCTCTTGCTCAACCCGTCCTGGCTGGATGGAAATAGCAGCACTGCACAAGCGGAGTGCTGGTACAGGGCGAACTGGGCTGTGCAGAGGCCTGATGGTTGCCGTGCGTAGAGCAGGCGTAGGGTAGCCTGGGCCTAGGAGGCGCACTGGTGGCCAGATGCACTGTGCAGGCATCCTCCTACCAGGCTGGATGCCTACTCTAGCACGGCACTTGCGAGGGGCTGGGATCGCTCGCACCGGACTGTGCGTGCGCATGGGCGAGAACGTGCGCACTACCGTATACTCCGGCACTCTCCACTCCAAATGCTTCCCATAATAAGCACGGGGAGCTGGCTTAGGGCTCACCCTTGGCCCAGCCAAACTACCCATGTGCCCCCCCAAAAAAAATGATTGGGGGTGCCTCTCATGCTTCCCCATCGGCGCGTACAAATCTTCATACCGGCGCCGCTCCGCCTTGGCTGCCTCTATCTCCTCCGGTGGGCGACAATATTCCCCATCCTGGTGCCATGGTCCAGCCCCGTCCAGAATTTCCTCCCATGTCCATGATTCCACTGGGCTCTGTTGCTGCTCCCTCCTCCGCTGCTTGGTCCGTGTTTGGTGGGAGATTCTGTCACGGGTGTCATAGGGTTTAGACCAAGACGCAGCGGGAAAATGTATACTCATCTTCTTTTATTTAGGACAAAGAAGGAAAACCAAAACGTATACAAAAACACAACGACGATTAACAGTCCTGTAAGGCATGAAGCTATACACGGAAACAATCTCCCACAAAATCCCATGCCAAACACATACCTATTTATAGGACCTTCAATCAGAGGCAACGATAGACAGCTGCCTCCAACTGAAGGCCCCAACACCAATTAACTAAACATAGAAATACAAACGCCTAGACAGAACATAGAAATAAACTAACATAAAACAATAACCAAAACCCTGGACTAATAAATCAAATACCCATCTACATACATAACCACCCCGAACCATATAAACCAAATACCCCCTCTACATGAACACATACACAAACACACCCTGAACCACATAAAACAAATACCCCCTGCCACGTCCTGACCAAACTATAAGAACAAATAACCCCTTTACTGGTCAGGACGTGACAGTATGTAAAAAATAGTGTAATGTGTCTACATGTAGTTGGTGTGAAATGGCTAGCTAGTTAGCGGGGTGTGTGCTAATAGCGTTTCAATAGCGTCACTCGCTCTGAGAACTTCAAGTAGTTGTTTCCCTTGCTCTGTAAGGACTGCGGCTTTTGTGGAGCGATAGGTAACGATGCTTCGAGGGTGTCAGTTGTTGATGTGTGCAGAGGGTCCCTGGTTCAAGCCCAGGTAGGGACGAGGAGAGGGACGGAAGCAAAACTGTTACATTGGTGCCATGACCTGGATCACTGGTTTGTTTTATTGGTTGTGTGGCGCATTGGCACAGAAACCTGTTGGTGGAAAATCTGTTATACCCTGATGAAGACAGCTTGTCTGTCCAAACGTTGGTTATACAATTATTGCATCTGAGCTCCTAGAGTGTAAGGATCTCCTTTTCTTTTTCAAGGTGGAAAATCTGTTGCATATATTTTATATAATTAGAAATATTGCATAAAAATGTTGAAAATCAAATTTCCGCCTGGCTGATCAGCCGGATCCGACCGTAGTGTAATGCAGGGAGAGTGAACTTGTCTGTGATGGTCGGTGAACCCGCAACCTTCTGGCCTGTAGCCCTGCGTGGCGTCGACTGTGCCACAAAAAGCATCCTGAAGTGGCAAAGTCGACATCATATTCATAAACACAGGGTCACTACAGTTGTTATTTGTGGTCGTAAACATTATTTTGTGTTAATTCTATGAGGGGGGTGTTCAATTTATTTTACAGTACAAGGGAAGGGTCATGTGAAAATATTTGTAACTTTGGGGAGGGGGGTGATTTCTTTTTATGACACCTTGAGTTGGACCCCCCCCCCCCCACCCCCCAGGAAATGTCAATCTGTCCCTAACTGGCCGTAATGATTTGAGAGACAAAAAATGCTCATTGTGCAAATGTATTTATGTTTTCAATAAATATTTGGAGACTAAATATAGTTGACATGTTGCCAACAGTCTAACCAACACCGCATGTGTCGGTTTTGTTGCTAAACAACCAATCTGTCTATTTAGGCAAGTCAGAAACATGTTCAGGTCTTGTGTTGAAGCAACGTTTTAATTATCAATGGAAATACTCCAAAAGAAGCAAAGTACTAAAAAGTATAAAGACATTTTCCTGTCAAAATGTAACAAGTACTTTTTGGTGTTTGCGACATTCAACATATAGAAGACCAGCAAGGGGACTCTAAGCATCACATGTCCTCACTGTCAGCATTCCTAGAAATGGAACAGGGAGGACACTTGAATCAGATTGGTGACATTTGACCTGGTCAAAACAGTTGAGTTTTGTCCCAATTAACTTTCATAACCTAGCCTGGTGGAACCAGCCTGACCGCTGCGTTTACCATTCCTATTCCTGACAGAGACAGGCTGAATTTGTGCCTCCGGATGTTTCTTCATACTGCTCAACTGGGCAAAAGCTTTATCGCACATGTAGCACTGGAACGGTTTCGCTCCTGTGTGGGTCTGCCGGTGGTTCTTCAGGACATTCCCGTCAGCAAACCTCCTCCCGAAGTCAGGGCATTGGTACGGCTTCTCTCGTGTGGATTCGCATGTGGTCATTGCAGTGGCTATTACTTCTGAATCTCTTGTCACAGTAAGTACAGCAGTAAGGCTTCCACCCGCATGAATCCGGAGATGAAGTTTTAAACTTCCTGTCAGAGAGAAACTCTTCCCACACTGAGGGCAAAGGTAAGGCCTCTCTCCAGTGTGTATCCTCTGATGAACCAGTAAGTTACTTTTAATGGAGAAGGTTTTGCCGCATCGGGTGCAGTGGACCCAAATTGTAGGCGGCTTATGGTAGAGAAATCAACATAACATTCTCTGGCAACAGTTCTGGTGGTCTTTCCTGCTGTCAGCATGCCAATTGCACGCTCCCTCAAAACTTGAGACAACTTTGATGTTTTGGAGCTGGACTTTTACTGTCCCCAGCACAGTGTGCACCTGTGTAATGATCATGCTGTATAATCAGTTTATTGATATGTCACGGATTATCTTGGCAAAGGAGAAATACTAACTGGGATGTAAACAAATTTGTGCACCAAATGTGAGAGAAATAAGCTTTTTGTGCTCATGAAACATAGGACCAATGTTGCGTTTATATTTTTGTTCAGTATAGAATTACACCGGTCATGCCAATATTGATTAATAATAAACAATATAATAATTTCTGTCCTCACTCAATTTTGATGTTGTACTACATGCACATTGCCTGTGACGCTTCAACCCCAGGTTATGCTAGGACCCCAGGTTATGCTTGAACCCTTGGTTATGCTTGGATCCTAGGTTATGCTTGAACCCTAGGTTATGCTTGAACCCTAGGTTATGCCAGGACCCTAGGTTATGCCAGGACCCTAGGTTATGCCAGGACCCTAGGTTATGCCAGGATCCTAGGTTATGCCAGGACCCTAGGTTATGCTTGAACCCCAGGTTATGCTTGGACCCTAGGTTATGCTTGGACCCTAGGTTATGCTTGAACCCTAGGTTATGCCAGGACCCCAGGTTATGCCAGGACCCCAGGTTATGCTTGGACCCTAGGTTATGCTTGGACCCTAGGTTATGCTTGGATCCTAGGTTATGCCAGGACCCCAGGTTATGCTTGGATCCTGGGTTATGCTTGAACCCTAGGTTATGCTTGGATCCTAGGCTATGCTTGGACCCCAGGTTATGCCAGGACCCTAGGTTATGCTTGGACCCCAGGTTATGCTTGGACCCTAGGTTATGCTTGGACCCTAGGTTATGCTACGACCCCAGGTTATGCCAGGACCCTTGGTTATACTAGGACCCTAGGTTATACTAGGACCCAAGGCTATGTATAATCCTTCTTACTCATAAAGATCTACTCCAACAATACATTTCTGTCACCATTTTTATTAACTCTAGTTGGGTTCGGCAATAAATTCAAATGGGCAACATATCTAAACATCAACAGTAAATACAAAAACTCCCGGGCTAAAATGTGAACTCAACTTGAATGGGGAGCCGAGCAGAATCATTTCAGTTTGAGACAGAAAAAATATGATTTGTTATACATACAAGATACTATCCTGGGTACCAGTCTAGATGTGCTTACATTCCACACAGTATCCATTTTTATAATTCTAATATGCCAAACATGGCATGGAGAGTGGAATGTTAGCACAAAACAGGATAACAGGATACCCACATTTGTCATTTAAAATGAACTGGTCATGGTGGTAAGATTGCTGACAAGTCTTTTAAAACCAGAGATCAAGAAGACATCTGATCCAATGCCTTCAGATGGCCCTAATGAGAGGAAGTCGGTGATACAAAGTTGTATTTCCAGCTGTTTGTCTTTGGTAACTTCAGTCACCTGGTCCCAAATCCCTCCCGAGAACTGCCAACATGGAAAGGTGAGGGCCAAAGGGACGTGGTGGGTAAGTATTAGGGACGGACTGATTGTGTGGTACGTAGGGATTCCTGACAGAGACAGGCTGAATTTGTGTCTCTGTATGTTTCTTCATACTACGCAACTGGCCAAGGCTTTATCGCACAGTGTGATTATGGCTATGTGTCTCCTGATGTTTCTTCAGACTGGTCAACTGGGCAAAGGCTTTATCGCACATGCGGCACTGGAACGGTTTCTCTCCTGTGTGGGTCCGCCGGTGGTTTTTCAGGACATTACTGTCAGCAAACCTCCTCCCGCAGTCAGGGCATTGGTACGGCTTCTCTCCAGTGTGGATTCGCATGTGACTATTGCAGTGGCCCTTCCTTGTGAATCTCTTGTCACAGTAAGTACAGCAGTAAGGTTTCTCACCAGCATGAATCCGGAGATGAAGTTTTAAACTCCCTGCCAGAGAGAAACTCTTCCCACACTGAGGGCAAAGGTAAGGCCTCTCTCCAGTGTGTTTCCTCTGATGAACAAGTAAGTTACCTTTATTGGAAAAGGTCTTGTCACACTGGGAGCAGTGGACCCGGCTAGGGTGGGTCCGTAGATGATCCTTTAGAAGAGCCTTGGTAGAGAATTTCTCCCCGCAGTGGGGGCATGGAAGAGGGTCTTGATGCCTTTGGATGGGACCCAGTGTCTCCCCCTTGTGGTTCTCCTGGTGATGCCGTTGTAACGTTTTTGTGTGACGAAACTTCATCCCGCACACCAAGCAGTGGTAGGGTTTCTCTTCTGTGTGAGTTCTGATGTGTTTCTTTAAATTTCCACGATCACTGTAACTGTTTCCACACTGAGGGCAAACGTACGGTTTCTCCTCAGAATGAATTCTCATGTGTCTTTTAAGACTGGCGGCCACAGGGAATCCTCTTCCGCATTCCAAGCACACGTGTGGATTCTTCAGAGGATCAGTTGGCGGGTGTCGTGTTTTTGTGTGTGATTCCAATCTTGCTGCAGTTATGAAGCTCTTCTTACATTGATCACAGCGGTGAGGGTGTTCTGTGTGAAAAACCTCCCGGTGATATTCAAGGCTTTGTTTTCCAATGAATTGCTTCCCACAATCAGAGCAGAGGTAAGGTTTCACTGTGGGGTTCCCTGTGTGTTGTTTAACAGCATGAGATCTCATGTGTTTCTTTAAGTTTCCAGAATCATTGTAGTCTTTCCCACAACGAGGACAAACAAACGGTTTCTCCCCAGTATGAGTTCTCTGGTGTCTCTTAAGATTGCCGGCCTGCGTGAATCTCTTTCCACATTCAGGGCACATGTACGGTTTCTCTCCAGACAGACACAGTAAATGTGTTTTCAGATTGGTAGCTGTGACAAAATTCTTCCCACAGTGATCACAGATATGTTCAGCATTAGACGAGCTGTGGGGTTTCTCTCCTGTCTGTGTTGTCTTGTGTATTATATGGCTACTCTGCCCAGGTGTCTTCCTGCAGTCGTCGAGCCGTACAGACACCCTCTTCAGACCGCACAATAAGGCGCTGCCGGGAGAGGCACGACCTGGGGACTCTGGGAGAGGGGAGGGGGGTGGTGGAGGCTTGTCCTGGAAATCAGAAAAATAGAGAATCAGGGTGAGAAACGTACTCGTACTTGTCAAGGAATTTTGAAGTCTCAAAAGGTAGCCTAGTGGTTAAGAGCATTGGACCAATAACCGAAAGGTTGCTGGTTCGAATCCTCAAGCCGACTAAAAAGTGAAAAATCTGTCAATGTGCCCCTAAACAAGGTACTTAACCCTAATTGCTCATGTTTGGGGCGGCACACAATTGGCCCAGCGCCGTCCGAGTAAGGGTTTGGCCGGGGTTAGGCCGTCATTGCAAATAAGAATTTGTTCTTAACTGACTTGCCTAGTTAAATAAATGTAAGTCTCTCTGGATAAGAGCGTCTGCTAAGTGACTAAAATGTTTACAAAAAAAAAGTTATCTCAAAGGTCTTTCCTTGATTCCCATCATCTTTGATTACTTGGTCTTCTTAAAATACATTGGAGGATAAAGTCCAAGAGGAAAAAACTCTGATATTCTCCTTCAATGCATTTATAGGAGGTCAAGGAACCAAGAAAAGACTGTTGAGAAACAAAACACTTTCTGACTGGGAAATACTCACGAAACTGTTCCTCTCTGGAGCTGACTCCGCCTCCAGTCCATTGCTAAGCAACCCAGCTCCTCCCTCTTCATTCCATTCTTCATCGCAGTCGACAGCATCATCATCACATTGGCTGGGATGCAAGGGCTCCGCTGTCAGTCCGTTGCTAGGCAACCAATCCCTGTCTCCCTTGTTGCTTTCTTCATTGCAGTCTACATCGTCGGATTGGCTGGGACTCATGAGTGCACTGCTACCCTCCTCCTGTATCCTCCTGATGTCGTCTTTCAGTTGGAGTAACCAAGACATTCCCTGCTCCTCTGATATCATTGACTCCGTATTGTCCCACATTTCCTCCATGACTTTACGCCGTAATAAGCGATGATTCATCCCTTTAACTTCAGAGCCATCTATTCCACAACGTTCACACATGTAGCGTAAATTGTCCTCAGTTAAATTCCATAAACTCTTTTCGATTTCATCCATCAATGTTTCCTTCTCTGAACTGAGTGGATTCATATTGTCCTGCTTGTGTGGCAACAACGACAATGCAGTCAATGGCAGGACTTTAGAGTACCTGTAAAAAAATATGTATACATCAAAACACTCATCTGTAATTTCATGTCATTATTAGCTGAAATGTAAAACATAACCATCCGTTTTAAGATCAGCCTGGAACTTGGCCATTGCTCTGTTAGCATGAGTTAGCTGGCTAGCTAGTTACTGTACTTAGCTATTATATTCATGTTGTGTAGGGGACCCAAATCAATCCCAACATTGGAGTAAATCAGTCGGGACGTAACTAGCAAGCATAATAAACCCAATAGCTGTTGTAGCGTGGACTGTAAGATTGAGTTTATTTTACAGTCCACGCTACAACAGCTATAGCTAGATAGCTAGCGGTGTACAAAGCAGCTAACGTTATCGGAGCTAGCTAGATCAGCGTGGGCTAACTTAGCTAGCTATCCATGTGGACCTAGCCAGCTAACGACTACATGGTTCTGGCTATACCTATCTACAAAGCAAATATAATTTCGCTATATACGCATAGAAATACCTGATTACTCTAAATATATTTTATTATATGGTCTGTGACTTTCCTTCCGATGTGTTCTGATGTATACCTTTTGACCCCGGGGAGCATGTCGATGTCATTTCCGGTATGGTAATAAGAAATCCTTCTAAATAAAAGCCCTTATTTCAAGACTTGACATTTCCTCAAACCTTCACACCCACTTCATCCCTTCTCTTTCTTCCGATGAATGATTGGATAAGTTGTACCAGACAGTAGAAGCTAGCTCCTCATTAAATGACCGAACCATGTTAACAACAATCACCTGTTTATTAGGTGGACATGATAAAGACAACACAAGGCATCATGTGATTACAGTCAACACTAGTGCACTGCCAGCAGCTGTACCGAGGACCAGGGGTGAAAGGAGATTCAATTTGTTACCTGTATGAGACCTACCATGTTTTTTTACTTGTCTATTCATAGAATGACATATAGATGCATAGATTACACATAGTGAAAACATGTTTTTAGAAATGTGTTCAAATTTATAGAAAATTAAATACTGAAATATTTTGTTTACATAACTATTCATACCCCTGTGTCAATACTTTGTAGAAGCACCTTTGGCAGCGATTACAGCTGTGAGTCTTTCTGGGTAAGTCTCTGAGAGCGTTCCACACCTGGATTGTGCAACATTTGCCCATTATTCTTTAAAAAATTCTTCAAAATCTGTCAAATTGGTTGTTGATCATTGCAAGACAACCATTTTCAGGTCTTGCCATAGATTTTCTTATACGTTTAAGTCAAAACTGTAACTCGGCCACTCAGGGACATTCACTGTCTTCTTGGTAAGCAACTCCAGTGTAGATTTGGCCTTGTGTTTTAGGTTATTGTCCTGCTGAAAGGTGAATTCATCTCTCAGTGTCTGGTGGAAAGCAGACTGAACCAAGTTTTCCTCTAGGATTTTGCCTGTGCTTGGCTCCATTCTATTTCTTTGTTTAACCTGAAAAACTTACAAGCATACCCATAACATACCCATAACATAACACCACTGTGCTTGAAAATATGGAGAGTGGTACTCATTAATGTGTTGCATTGGATTTGCCCCAAACATAACAGTTTGTATTCAGGACCAAAGGTTAATACAGTGCCCTCCACTAATATTGGCCCCCTTGGTAAATATGATCAAAACGGGCTGTGGGAAAAAAATGATTTGCTGTTTATCCTCTTGGTCTTTCATTCGACATATTCACTAAATCAAACCTTTAATTTAAGTAAAATTATTGAAAAAAATACATGTGAAATAAATTAAATAGATATTTTTCTCCGAAACATGTGTGTCACAATTATTGGCAGCCCTAGAAATTCTTATGAGTAAAATCTAACTGAAGTATATTCCCATTCATATTTTACGTTTTTAAGTTCACCTGAGTGATTTGGACCACTTAAGTGGTAAACCATGACTTCCTGTTTCACTGGGGTATAAATATGAGGTGACACACAGGCAAAGTTCCCATAGTCATCCACCACTATGGGAAAGACCCGAGAATACAGTAATGATGTGCGACAAAAGGTTGTTGAGCTGCACAAATCAGGAAATGGCTATAAGAAAATAGCTCAACGGTTGAAAATGGCAATTTCCACTATCAGGGCAATAATTAAGAAGTTTAAAGCAACTGGAGATGTTAACAAATCGGCCTGGAAGAGGACGTGTGTCTATATTGACCCCACGCACAGTGAGGAGGATGGTTCGAGTGGCCCAAAAAATCTCCAAGGATCACAACTGGAGAAATGCAGACGTTAGTTGGGTCTTGGGGTCAGAAAGTCTCCAAAACTACGATCAGACGCCACCTACTGTACATAACCACAAGTTGTTTGGCGAGGGTTGCCATGAAAAACCTTTGCTGTCATTGAACAACAAACTTAAGCGCCTACATTTTGCTAAGCGTTACTGGAACTTTCAGTGGGACCGGTTCTATGGTCAGATGAGACCAAAATAGAGCTTTCTGGAAACAAACACCAGCGGTGGGTTTGGCGTAGACAGAAAGATATCCATGCAGAAAAGTACCTCATCCCACTGTGAAGTATGGTGTTGGATCTTTGATGTTGTGGGGCTGGTTTTCTTCCAAAGGCCATGGACAACTTGTTAGGATACATATTATCATGGACTCCATCAAGTACCAGCAGATATTAAATCAAAACCTGACTGCCTCTGCTAGGAAGCTTAAACTCTTCCAGCAGGACAATAATCCAAAGCACACCTCAAAATCAACACAAAAATGGTTCACTGACCACAGAATCAAGGTTTTACCATGGCCATACCAGTCCCCTGACTTAAACCCCATAGAAAACCTGTAGGATGAACTGAAGAGGAGAGTCCACAATCGTGGACCTTGGAATCTGAAGGATCTGGAGAGATTCTGTATGGAGGAATGGTCTCAGATCCCTTGTCATGTATTCTCTAACCTCATTACGCATTATAGGAGAAGACTCAGAGCTGTTGCACAAAGTACTAATAATTGTGCTAATAATTTTGGCACACATATATTTGAGAAAAATATTTGTTTTATGATAAGAATTTATTTTTTCTTTCAATTGTTTTATTTGAATTAAAGGTGAGATTTTTGTGAATATTTTGAATGAAAGACCAAGAGGATAAACATTTTTTTTTTAAATTCACAGCCCGTTTTGCTCATATTTACCAAGGGTGCCAATATTAGTGGAGGGCACTGTAGCTTTCACAGCCATTAAACTCTGTTATAAAGTCACCATTAGCCTCATGGTGAAATCCCTGAGCGGTTTCCTTTCTCTCTGTCAACTGAGTTAGGAAGGACGCATGTATCTTTGTAGTGACTGGGTGTATTGATAAACCATGCAAAGTGTAACTGATAACTTCACCATGCTCAAAGGGATATTCAATGTCTGCTTTTTGTCTTTGTTTTACCCATCTACCTATGCACACTCACTGGACTATATACAGTACCAGTCAAAAGTTTGGACACACCTACTCATTCAAGAGTTTCTTTATTTTTACTATTTTCTACATTGTAGAACAATACGCTGACTACACCACTGTTATTCAATTATTGCACCCACACTGCTCGCGCACGTCAAAGAGCGTCTGCGTTGCCAAGGGCTAAAATAGAAGTCATTCCTATTTCTGACGCAGATCGCGCTGCAAGTCCTGCCTCTCCAATCTCCTCATTGGTTTATAGAAGCAGGTACCCACATGCCATCTCCTCATTGGTTATACCCACGTGGGTGATTGAAAGATGTACTGTTGCCGGTTGTCGTGGTAATACTATGAAAGTTTAGATGCCAATCACCATATAAGTTAAACATTGAAAAAGCCTGGAAGGAGGAGAGATGACTAGAAACGATTCGATTGACTGTTTTTATGTGTGGATTCATTGTAGGAGTAGGGGACCTTGTGCATTTCAGGTAAAATAACAACCTAATGTTTATATCCCAGGACAAATTAGCTAGAAACAGCAAGCTAGCTAAATAGGACAAATTATCCAGCAAGTGCAAGCCAAATTGCCATAAATGTTTAATGCTTTTCGACCTGTCCCCAAATTAATGTCATTGGTTCAGAGTTTGTTTTGATATTTTAACCTGCGTGTCGTGATCGCGTTTGGTGTAGGGGGACAAAATAAATGTATGCACGATGGCGCATGTGCGCAGCCGGTTTGGGATCCGTGTAATAGTGAAGACGGCAAACTATGAAATAACACATAAAGAATCATGTAGTAACCCCCCCCCCCAAAAAAACTGTTAAACAAACCAAAATATATTTTTGATTTTTCAAAGTAGCCACCCTTTGCCTAGATGACAGCTTTGCACTCTTGGTATTCTCTCAACCAGCTTCATGAGGTAGTCACCTGGAATGCATTTCAATTAACAGTCCTTGTTAAAAGTTAATTTGTGGAATTTCTTTCCTTCTTAATGCGTTTGAGCCAAACAGTTGTGTTGTGACAAGGTAGGGGTGGTATACAGAAGATAGCCCTATTTCGTAAAAGGCCAAGTCCATATTATGGCAAGAACAGCTCAAATAAGCAAAGAGAAACGACAGTCCATCATTACTTTAAGACATGAAGGTCAGTCAATCTGGAAAATGTCAAGAACTTTGTTTCTTCAAGTGCAGTCGCAAAAACCATCAAGCGCTATGATGAAACTGGCTCTCATGAGGACCGCCACAGGAAAGGAAGACCCAGAGTTATCTCTACTGCAGAAGATAAGTTCATTAGAGTTAACTGCACCTCAGATTGCAATCCAAATCAATACTTTGTTGAGTTAAAGTAGCAGACACATCTCAACATCAACTGTTCAGAGGAGACTGCGTGAATCAGGCCTTCATGGTCAAATTGCTGCAAAGAAACCACTACTAAAGGACACCAATAAGAAGAAGAGACTTGCTTGGGCCAAGAAACACAAGCAATAGACATTAGACCGGTTGAAATTTGCGATTTTTGGTTCCAACCGCCGTGTCTTTGTGAGAGGCAGAGTAGGTGAACGGATGTGTGGTTCCCACCATGAAGCATGGAAGAGGTGAACGCATGTGTGGTTCCCACCGTGAAGCATGGAAGAGGAGGTGTGATGGTGCTTTGCTGGTGACACTGTCAGGGATTTATTTTGAATTCAAGGCACACTTAACCAGCATGGCTACCACAGCATTCTGCAGCGATACGCTATCCCATCTGGTTTGTGCTTACTGGAACTATCATTTGTTTTTCAACAGGACAATGACCCAACACTCCTCCAGGCTGTATAAGGGCAATTTGACCAAGAAGGAGAGTGAGGGAGTGCTGCATCAGATGACCTGGCCTCCACAATCACCCAACCTCAACCCATTTGAGATGCTTTGTAATGAGTTGGACCGCAGAGTGAAGGAAAAGCAGCCAACAAGTGCTCAGCATTTGTGGGAACTTTTTATTTATTTTATTTATTTCACCTTTATTTAACCAGGTAGGCAAGTTGAGAACAAGTTCTCATTTACAATTGCGACCTGGCCAAGACAAAGCAAAGCAGTTCGACACATACAACAACACAGAGTTACACATGGAGTAAAACAAACATACAGTCAATAATACAGTAGAAAAATAAGTCTATATACAATGTGAGCTAATGAGGTGAGATAATGGAGGAAAAGGCAAACAAGGAAAAGTGGTAAAGTAAATATAATATAGCAAGTAAAACACAGGAATGGTAGATTTGCAGTGGAAGAAAGTGCAAAGTAGAAATAGAAATAATGGGGTGCAAAAGGAGCAAAATAAATAAATAAATAAATACAGTAGGGGAAGAGGTAGTTGTTTGGGCTAATTATAGATGGGCTATGTACAGGTGCAGTGATCTGTGAGCTGCTCTGACAGCTGGTGCTTAAAGCTAGTGAGGGAGATAAGTGTTTCCAGTTTCAGAGATTTTTGTAGTTCGTTCCAGTCATTGGCGGCAGAGAACTGGAAGGAGAGACCGCCAAAGGAGGAATTGGCTTTGGGGGTGACCAGAGAGATATACTTGCTGGAGCGCGTGCTACAGGTGGGTGCTGCTATGGTGACCAGTGAGCGGAGATAAGGGGGGACTTTACCTAGCAGGGTCTTGTAGATGACCTGGAGCCAGTGGGTTTGGCGACGAGTATGAAGCAAGGGCCAGCCAACGAGAGCGTACAGGTCGCAGTGGTGGGTAGTATATGGGGCTTTGGTGACAAAATAGATGGCACTGTGATAGACTGCATCCAGTTTATTGAGTAGGGTATTGGAGGCTATTTTGTAAATGACATCGCCGAAGTCGAGGATCAGTTGGTATGGTCAGTTTTGCGAGGGTATGTTTGGCAGCATGAGTGAAGGATGCTTTTTGCGAAATAGGAAGCCAATTCTAGATTTAAGTTTGGATTGGAGATGTTTGATGTGAGTCTGGAAGGAGAGCTTACAGTCTAACCAGACACCTAAGTATTTGTAGTTGTCCACATATTCTAAGTCAGAACCATCCAGAGTAGTGATGCTGGACGGGCGGGCAGGTGCAGGCAGCAATCAGTTGAAGAGCATGCATTTAGTTTTACTTGTATTTAAGAGCAGTTGGAGGCCACTGATGGAGAGTTGTATGGCATTGAAGCTCGTCTGGAGGGTTGTTAACACAGTGTCCAAAGAAGGGTCAGAAGTATACAGAATGGTGTCATCTGTGTAGATGGTGGATCAGAGACTCACCAGCAGCAAGAGCGACATCATTGATGTATACAGAGAAAAGAGTTGGCCCAAGAATTGAACCCTGTGGCACCCCCATATAGACTACCAGAGGCCCGGACAACAGGCCATCCGATTTGACACATTGAACTCTATCAGAGAGGTAGTTGGTGAACCAGGCGAGGCAATCATTTGAGAAACCAAAGCTATTGAGTCTGCCGATGAGGATGTGGTGATTGACAGAGTCGAAAGCCTTGGCCAGGTCAATGAATACGGCAGCACAGTATTGTTTCTTATCGATGGCGGTTACGATATTGTTTAGGACCTTGAGCGTGGCTGAGGTGCACCCATGACCAGCTCTGAAACCAGATTGCATAGCGGAGAAGGTGCGGTGGGATTCGAAATGGTCGGTAATCTGTTTGTTGACTTGGTTTTCGAAGACCTTAGAAAGGCAGAGTAGGATAGATATAGGTCTGTAGCAGTTTGGGTCAAGAGTGTCCCCTCCTTTGAAGAGGGGGATGACAGCAGCTGCTTTCCAATCTTTTGGAATCTCAGATGACACGAAAGAGAGGTTGAACAGGCTAGTAATAGGGGTTGCAACAATTTCGGCAGATCATTTTAGAAAGAAAGGGTGTTGGACTGTTGGAAAAGCATTCCAGGTGAAGCTTGTTGAGAGAATGCCAAGAGTGTGCAAAGCTGTCATCACGGCAAAGGGTGGCTACTTTGAAGAAACTAAAATATATTTAGATTTGTTGAACACTTTTTGGTTACTACATGATTCCATATGGGTTATTTCATAGTTTTAATGTCTTCACTATTATTCTACAATGTGGAAAATAATCAAAATAAAGAAAAACCCTTGAATGAGTAGGTGTGTCCAAACTTTTGACTGGTACTGTGTGTATATATATAATTTACAAACAAATATGATGGATTGGAAATGCAGACAATTGCATTCATTGAAGCTACAATCTATCAATATTAAAGCTGATCTACCCCCTAAAATAAAATAAAATCTTGAATGAGTAGGTGTCCAAACTTTGGACTGGTACTGTATACAAACACACACTACACTGTCACTCCCACACAAACCCTCACATATTCACAAACAACACACTACACTGTCACTCCCACACATTCACACACACAAACACTACATTGTCACTCCCACACAAAACCCTCACACACACAGCCACTCCCAAACAAAACCCTAACACACACAGTCACTCCCACACAAAAGCCTCACACATTCACACACACAAACACTACATACGCACACTGCTGTTCTTTAATGTACTCTTATTACTATCTATCCTGATGCTTAGTCACTTTACCCTGCCTTCATGTACGTAGCTGCACGTTGATCTGGTACTCCCTGTATATAGCTCCACAATGATCTGGTACTGGTACTCTCTGTATATAGCTCCACATTGATCTGGTACTGGTACTCCCTGTATATAGCTCCACATTGATCTGGTACTAGTACTCCCTGTATATAGCTCAACATTGATCTGGTACTAGTACTCCCTGTATATAGCTCCACATTGATCTGGTACTAGTACTCCCTGTATATAGCTCCACATTGATCTGGTACTGGTACTCCTTGTATATAGCTCCACATTGATCTGGTACTGGTACTCCCTGTATATAGCTCCACATTGATCTGGTACTCCCTGTATATAGCTCCACATTGATCTGGTACTGGTACTCCCTGTATATAGCTCAACATTGATCTGGTACTAGTACTCCCTGTATATAGCTCCACATTGATCTGGTACTGGTACTCCCTGTATATAGCTCCACATTGATCTGGTACTAGTACTCCCTGTATATAGCTCCACATTGATCTGGTACTGGTACTCCTTGTATATAGCTCCACATTGATCTGGTACTGGTACTCCCTGTATATAGCTCCACATTGATCTGGTACTGGTACTCCTTGTATATAGCTCCACATTGATCTGGTACTAGTACTCCCTGTATATAGCTGCTCATTGATCTGGTACTCCCTGTATATAGCTCCACAATGATCTGGTACTGGTACTCTCTGTATATAGCTCCACATTGATCTGGTACTCCATGTATATAGCTCCACATTGATCTGGTACTGGTACTCCCTGTTTATAGCTCCACATTGTTCTGGTACTAGTACTCCCTGTATATAGCTGCTCATTGATCTGGTACTCCCTGTATATAGCTCCACATTGATCTGGTACTAGTACTCCCTGTATATAGCTCCACATTGATCTGGTACTAGTACTCCCTGTATATGGCTCCACATTGATCTGGTACTCCCTGTATATAGCTCCACATTGATCTGGTACTCCCTGTATATAGCTGCACATTGATCTGGTACTGGTACTCCCTGTATATACATAGCTGCTCATTGATCTGGTACTCCCTGTATATACGTAGCTCCACATTGATCTGGTGCTCCCTGTATATAGCTGCTCATTGATCTGGTACTGGTACTCCCTGTATATAGCTGCTCATTGATCTGGTACTCCCTGTATATACGTAGCTCCACATTGATCTGGTGCTCCCTGTATATAGCTGCTCATTGATCTGGTACTGGTACTCCCTGTATATAGCTGCTCATTGATCTGGTACTCCCTGTATATACGTAGCTCCACATTGATCTGGTACTCCCTGTATATAGCTGCTCATTGATCTGGTACTCCCTGTATATAGCTGCTCATTGATCTGGTACTCCCTGTATATAGCTGCTCATTGATCTGGTATTCCCTGTATATAGCTGCTCATTGATCTGGTACTCCCTGTATATAGCTCCACATTGATCTGGTACTAGTACTCCCTGTATATAGCTGCACATTGATCTGGTACTGGTACTCCCTGTATATAGCTGCACATTGATCTGGTACTCCATGTATTTAGCTCCACATTGATCTGGTACTAGTACTCCCTGTATATAGCTCCACATTGATCTGGTACTCCATGTATATAGCTCCACATTGATCTGGTACTCCCTGTATATAGCTCCACATTGATCTGGTACTCCCTGTATATAGCTCCACATTGATCTGGTACTCCCTGTATATAGCTGCACATTGATCTGGTACTGGTACTCCCTGTATATACATAGCTGCTCATTGATCTGGTACTCCCTGTATATACGTAGCTCCACATTGATCTGGTGCTCCCTGTATATAGCTGCTCATTGATCTGGTACTGGTACTCCCTGTATATAGCTGCTCATTGATCTGGTACTCCCTGTATATACGTAGCTCCACATTGATCTGGTGCTCCCTGTATATAGCTGCTCATTGATCTGGTACTGGTACTCCCTGTATATAGCTCCACATTGATCTTGTACTTCCTATATATGGCTCCACATTGATCTGGTACTCCCTGTATATAGCTGCTCATTGATCTGGTACTCCCTGTATATAGCTGCTCATTGATCTGGTACTCCCTGTATATACATAGCTGCTCATTGATCTGGTACTCCCTGTATATACGTAGCTCCACATTGATCTGGTGCTCCCTGTATATAGCTGCTCATTGATCTGGTACTGGTACTCCCTGTATATAGCTGCTCATTGATCTGGTACTCCCTGTATATAGCTCCACATTGATCTGGTACTGGTACTCCCTGTATATAGCTGCTCATTGATCTGGTACTCCCTGTATATAGCTGCTCATTGATCTGGTACTCCCTGTATATAGCTCCACATTGATCTGGTACTGGTACTCCCTGTATATAGCTGCTCATTGATCTGGTACTCCCTGTATATAGCTGCACATTGATCTGGTACTCCCTGTACAAACTGTAGCTTCATTCTTATCTATTTTATTTTATTCCTCGAGTTAGTTACAATTTTTTTTGTATTATTATTTTTAAACTGCATTGTTGGGAAAGGTTCGTAAGTAAGCATTTTACTGTCAAGTTGTATTCGGTGCATGTGATAAATAAAATTAGATTTTCACAAAATAATTCCAGCATCCAAACAGTGCACCCACAATTTGGAGAATAGAAAGAGTTACTCAATTGTAGTCATTAGACCCAAGACACTTGTTGCCTGAATTGATGCATCCACTTTTGTACGTGCCGCTTTGGCAACATTTTAGTGTTCTCGCGGAATTACAATGCAATTTTGAGGGTTTACTGACAGTTTTCAAGTCAATTCACAAATTTTCATGCAGCTGACATGCGGTATTGTTAAATAATGGTGTAATTGCCTCTAGTTTTCTTGGAATTTCTTAGAAATGATTGTGATAGGTTCACATTTTACCGGTACGGTGTACCCCCACTATTTATTTCCGGGTCGCGGTACCAGAGCGTACCGGCTTACTTTGACCCCTGCCTAGGACCCTTATTTATGCATACAACTTCTTACTCAAAGAATTAGAAAAATAATTACCCCAACAACATATCATTGTCACCATTTTATTTCCACCAGTTGAGGTTCGGCAGTGAATTTTAAACACCTTTTAAAATGGACAACATATACATATATCAACTGTGAATACAAAAACTCTGGAGCTAAAACATGGACTTTGAGCAAAATAATTATTTTGAGAGAGATGGACAAAATACCATTCTATTCCAAGCTCTATATACAGCATATCAATCCTCAATGACAGCAAACCTGTCTCAATAAAATCATAAAAATAAAAATAAAATGGATCCTTCAATTCATTTCCATCTAGTTATCTAAAAGGGATTGGACAGGTTTAAGCAAGCTTACTATTCACTGAGTGCGTGGTAGGTTGGGTTGGGTTTTGGGACCGAGTCTAGGTTCCTGTCCCGATACGTTAGAAATGCATCCTTCCTATCTGGGCCAGGTAACAGATAGGTTACCAGGTAACAGATAGGTTACCAGGTAACAGATAGGTTACCAGGTAACAGATAGGTTACCAGGTAACAGATAGGTTACCAGGTAGGTTACCAGGTAACAGATAGGTTACCAGGTAGGTTACCAGGTAACAGATAGGTTACCAGGTAACAGAACACCGGACAACTTGGTCAGGTGTAAACAAGGTTACCATTGAATGTGTGGTGGGTAGGGATAAGGGACATGCTGATTGTGTGGTGGGTAGGGATCAGGGAGTCTTGGGACAGAGACAGGCTGAGTTTGTCTATGTGTCTCCTGATGTTTCTTCAGACTGCTCAACTGGGCAAAGGCTTTATCGCACAAGCGGCACTGGAACGGTTTCTCTCCCGTGTGGGTCCGCCTGTGGTTTTTCAGGACATTCCCGTCAGCAAAACACCTCCCGCAGTCGGGGCATTGGTACGGCTTCTCTCCAGTGTGGATTCGCAGATGAAGATTGCAGTGGCTCTTACTTGTGAATCTCTTGTCACAGTAAGTACAGCAGTAAGGCTTCTCACCCGCATGAATCCGGAGATGAAGTTTTAAACTCCCTGCCAGAGAAAAACTCTTCCCACACTGAGGGCAAAGGTAAGGCCTCTCTCCAGTGTGTATCCTCTGATGAACCAATAAGTTACTTTTAGTGGAGAAGGTCTTGTCGCATCGGGAGCAGTGGACCCGGCTAGAGTGGGTCCGTAGATGATCCCTTAGAAGAGCCTTGGATGAGAACTCCTCCCCACAGTGGAGGCATGGAAGAGGGTCTTGGTGCCTGTGGATGGGACCCAGTGTCTCCCCCTTGTGGTTCTCCTGGTGATGCCGTTGTAACGTTTTTGTATGACGGAACTTCATCCCACACAACGAGCAGTGGTAAGGTTTTTCTTCTGTGTGAGTTCTGATGTGTTTCTTTAAATTTCCACGATCATTGTAACTGTTTCCACACTGAGGGCAGGAGTATGGTTTCTCCCCAGTATGGATTCTCAGGTGTCTTTTAAGACTGGCGGCCACAGGGAATCCCCTTCCGCATTCCAAGCACACGTGTGGATTCTTCAGAGGATCACTTGGCGGATGTCGTGTTTTTGTGTGTGATTCCAATCTTTCTGCAGTTATGAAGCTCTTCTTACATTGACCACAGCGGTGAGGGTGATCTGTGTGAAAAACCTCCCGGTGATGTTCAAGGCTTTGTTTTCCAATGAATTGCTTCCCACATTCAGAGCAGAGGTAAGGTTTCACTGTGTGTTGTTTACCCATGTGACTTTTGATGTGTTTCTGTAAGTTTCCAGAATCACTGCAAGCCTTCCCACAATGATGGCAAACGTACGGTTTCTCCCCCGTATGAGTTCTCAGGTGTCTCTTAAGACTTCCAGCCTGATGGAAGCCCTTTCCACATTCAGAGCACACATGAGCTTTCTCTGCAGTCAAGTTCTCTCTCCTTCTCTGCAGGGACTGTATGTGTAGTGTTAGACTTCTTGCTGTGGTAAAACTCTTACCACAGTGATCACAGATATGGGAGCCATCTCCGGAGTGGGCTTGTTTGCGTTCTTTAGCATTACGAATGCTCTTCTGATAGGCAAGTCTCTTCACAATGACCTCCTCTCCTGGGTGAGTTTTTCTGATGTGTCTCTTTAAGTTTCCAGAATCAGTACAAGCCTTCCCACAACGAGGACAGACGTACGGTTTCTCCCCAGTATGCGTTCTCAGGTGTCTCTTAAGACAGCCGGCCTGTGTGAAACTCTTTCCGCATTCAGAGCACACGTGTGGTTTCTCTCCAGACAGATAAAGTAAGTGTGTTTTCAGATTGGTTGCTGTGGTAAAATTATTCCCACAGTGATCACAGATATGGTAGCCAGGCCTGTCTCCTGAGAGGGTTTTGTGTTGTTCAGCATTAGACGAGCTGTGGGGTTTCTCTCCTGTCTGTGTTGTCTTGTGTATTATATGGCCACTCTTCCTGCAGTCGACAAGCCGCACAGACACCCTCTTCAGACCGCACAATAAGGTGCTACCGGGAGAGGCACGACCCGGGGACTCTGGGAGGGCAAAGGGGGGCGGGGGAGATTTGTCCTAGAAAATCATAAAAATAGAGATGGAATGAATCAGGGAAACACTTTCCTACCGATCAAGTCATTTTAAAATCTTTGCAGAGAAAATCAGAAGTCTTTCCTTGATTCCTCTCATCATCTTTCGATTACTCGGCATCCTTCTTAAAATGCATTGGAGGATAAAGTCAGAGGGAAAGAACCTAGAACCTTTTCCTCCAATGCATTTATAAAAGGAGGTCCAGGAATCAACGATGAGAGGAATCAAGGAAAGAGAAACACACTTCAAGCAGAGGTCGCATTAACGCAGTTCTTCACGCATAAAAGGAATGATAAAACGCAGAAAAAATATCTTGTTGCGTTTTTGTAAAACTTCAGTAGATTTCACTCCAAATCATGAATTTAAAAAAGGGACACATTTTTGTGCTTCAGTTGCACTTCTCCAATCGAATGAAATATCTTCGCTCTCGTCTTGACCAATTACATTCCACCACTCTGACTGCTGTGTACTTAAGTTCAGTTACAATGCTTAAAGATTAACTTCAAAGCAAAACATCAGGAAATGTATCTGGCTCCATTTTTCTATGATAAACATTAGAAATATGATGCATCGTTTTGGTAAAATATACCTTGTTTTATATTGCAAGCTCATTTAACTTGTGTGGCTGCTAGCCAAATAGCTTCTGTTGTCATATGATGAAATGCATGTTAATTAAAACTGTAGTTGCATGTCTGTTGATCTATTGAAGCAAAAAACACTTGACTTTCAAGATAAAAACGGAGGGGAAACAGTTTAAAACACTTTATGGTCTGTGTTTAAAAAAATACTGATTTATAAAAGCTAATGCGACCCCTGTTTAACACTGGGAATTGAAGTACTCACCCCTCTCACTCTCTGCTCTGGTGTGTGCCTCTCTGGAGATAACTCCACCTCCAGCTCATCGTTAGCCATCCAATCCCTGTCCTCCTCGTCCCAGTCTACAGCGTCATCGGATTGGCAGGGACTCATGGGCTCCGCCTTCAGTCCGTCGCTAGGCAACCAATCTCTGTCCTTAACGTTGCAGTCTACAGCATCATCATCATCATCGTCGTCATCAGCACCATCATCATCATCATCATCGGCTTGGCCGGGACTCATGGGTACAACGCTACCATCCTCCTGTATCCCTTTGAGGTCCTCTTTCAGTTGGAGTGACCAAGATGTTCCCTGCTCCTCCGATTTTATTGAATCTGTATTGTCCTGCCTTTTCTCCACATTTCCTGTAGGGATGCTCCTCTGAGTGGCGAAACTCTCCACAACTATCTCCTCTACTGGGTGAGTTCTTCTCATGTGTTTCCTCAAGTTTCCACAGTCACTGTAGTCCTTTCCACATTTGGGGCAGACGTACGGTTTCTCCCCAGTATGAGTTCTCAGGTGTCTCTTAAGACTGGCAGCCACAGGGAATGCCCTACCGCATTTAGAGCACACATGTGGGTTCTTCAGAGGATCACTTTGCGGGTGTCGTGTTTTTGTGTGTGATTCCAGTCTTTCTGCAGTTATGAAACTCTTCTTACATTGACCACAACAGTGAGGGTGATCTGTGTGAAAAACTAGCCGGTGATGTTTAAGGCTTGATTTTACAATGAATTGCTTCCCACAATCCGAGCAGTGGTGAGGTTTCACTGAGGGATTCACTGTGTGTTGTTTAACAGTGTGCGATCTGACGTGCCCCTTTAATTTACTCTGGTCTGGTGTGTTGCTAAGCAACCCAGCTCCTCCCTCTTCATTCCATTCTTCATCGCAGTCGACAGCATCATCATCACATTGGCTGGGATGCAAGGGCTCCGCTGTCAGTCCGTTGCTAGGCAACCAATCCCTGTCTCCCTTGTTGCTTTCTTCATTGCAGTCTACATCGTCGGATTGGCTGGGACTCATGAGTGCACTGCTACCCTCCTCCTGTATCCTCCTGATGTCGTCTTTCAGTTGGAGTAACCAAGACATTCCCTGCTCCTCTGATATCATTGACTCCGTATTGTCCCACATTTCCTCCATGACTTTACGCCGTAATAAGCGATGATTCATCCCTTTAACTTCAGAGCCATCTATTCCACAACGTTCACACAGGTAGCGTAAATTGTCCTCAGTTAAATTCCATAAACTCTTTTCGATTTCATCCATCAACGTTTCCTTCTCTGAACTCATTTTGTCCCAGCAGTTAGAATGGTTTTTTTTGTAAAAATAAAATAAAAATAACAACTTTCTATTGAATTGAGTTGTCACTAGTGTGAGGTGTGTCTCTCTCCTGTGTATTCAAAGGTCTCCTATACCTCCTGCCACACTGGGAGCTTCGGGAAGTGCTGCATTATGAGTCTCTGTCAAAGACAAGTTATTTCAGGGTCCGACCTTCTTCCTGTCACCAGAACAGTGGAATCCCTTGTGAGGTCACCTGTGTAAATAGGACGATATGGTGTAAGACAAAAACATTTTATACAGGCCGTGCAATATGTATAGTGACATTCTATATTTGTCAAGTCCGTGAAATGTTGACTTTTAATTTACTGTCACTATTTCATTTTTACTTATTGGAACAATATAATTAAAAAAATATTAATGATAATAAAACTATTTTTGTAAGATATATATGAAATGTCAAGGTTCCCACGATGAGGGCTTGTATTTTGAAGCTAACTAACGTTAACTAATGTAACACGAACATTAGGTACAACAGTAACTAATTGATTATATGTACAGTCGCTCTGCTTTTACTTACCAAATAGAAAACAATCGTCGTTTTACTCCTACATCGACTCTGTATGAGCAGAGCTTCAAATTAGTTAGCAGGAGCTATTAGCTAGCCAACAGTACCAAGCTAAGAATGTAGCTGTCTGATGATGAGCAGGAAACGTTACCTAGTTAACAGTTATGCAACGGTAACGACTAGCTAACTACACCGTTTGGACAAAGCCAATACCTAATGTTTTATTTAAACATTTTCCCATTCTCCCCTCACCGTTAATGCAATCAAAGAATGGCCATATCCAAACTATGTGGAATGGCGTCCAGTGATGGCGTCAACCTTTTTTCCGGGTTAGCTGCTGCCCCGGAAGTAGTTCTAGGCGGTTCTGTCAACATAGCTAGCCTGCCTAGATAAACCTTACTCAAAAGCATTGTAGCTAGAGTTATTTACAAATATATCTTCAATATACTTGGCGTAGACTATTTCCATCCTGTGATAACGTAGATATGGAACTATTAAACCAGACAGACGTGAAGTTACAAACGACAAGTTAAGCTAACATTATTAGCTAGCTAAGTACCGTTAGCTAGCTCAGTATGCTATGCTAACTTAGCCTGCTATCTATTTTTGCGAAATAGCTGTGATTTCTCATAGCAAAGCAACATTTGAACTGATTGCTTGCTACAGCCAGAGAACAACATTTTCTCGGCAATTTTGTTGTTGTTGCTTTGGCTCACACAATGTATGAGGTGAGAAGTGAGCTATAGCTAGCTAGTTGCCCTGAAACTAAAAGCCATAGATACAGCAGGTATCGATAGATATAGCTGGTTAGCTAGTTATGTAAATACATGGCTCTGCTTTAGTCAACTCCATTGTCTTGTTCAAGGTTAGTTTGTCATTTGTAGAAGTTGGTATACATTTGTCAAGTAGTAAGGATTCTTTTATCAAGTCAGTTCGTTATTAAGACCAAAGCCAATGACATGACATTATCTTCGAGGCCTATCTCTGACTGTACTTTTCAATCAGGATTTTGATGAACCCCAGTCAAATCTACTGGTTCCTGACTGTATCCATGGTGACCAGAGCACAAGCGGTCCAGAGATGGTTCCTAGGAGCCTTGACTACTTCAGTGACTTTCTAAGATTGAGAGGTAAGTCGGTTGAGAGATTTCCATTAACTTTAGTAGGTGGAGGCTGAGGCAGACTGAATGTTTAAACCATCTGACGGTGTTGTTTAGGTACAGCGTGAACAAAACAGTGCAACACTTACACAAGCTGGGGTGTATTCACTAGGAAGCTAATGGCCGAAACAGGGAAAGGGACTATAAGAAACACTTGTTTTCATTTGCTACACTAATGAATACACCCCTTTGGTTTCCACTCGAGCAATCCTGATCAGACTCTTCCTATATCCCCACAGGAGAGACAGGAGAGAGTTCCAGCCGTCACTCTGACAGTGAGGGGACAAGTTCTACCTCAGGAGAACCTGAACGACAGGAGGACAATCACACAGACAAGAACACACACGGCTGCAGAGAGTGTGGAGAGGAGTTCCCTACCCAGCATTATCTAAGAAAACATCGTAACACAACACACACAGGAGAGAAGAAGACCAGTCCCAAACCCAGGAAGAGCTACAGCTGCCTGGACTGTGGGAAGGAGTTCCCATGTCCATCTAAACTACAACGACACCTTCTGACTCACACAGGAGAGAGGCCCTGCTTCTGTTCTGACTGTGGGAAGAGTTTCACTCGGGAGGAACATCTGAAGACACACCAGCGGTTCCACTGTTCTAATGGGGAGGGCAGTCCCTCTATATCTGGAGATCCTGAACAGGCAAAGAACTGCTGCCTGGAGTGTGGAAGAGAGTTCTCTAGTGCTTACAAACTACGCAGACACCTGCTGACACACACGGGGGAAAAGCCTCACTCCTGCTCCGTGTGTGGGAAGAATTATACTTATCTACACACTTTGAAATCACATGAGCTGAAACACACCGGGGAGAAGTCTTACAAATGTTCCGTGTGTGAGAAGAGCTTCAACCAAAAGGGAAATTTGAACCAACACATGCTAGTGCACACTGGTGAGAAACCTTTCTCCTGCTCTGTCTGTGGCAAGTGCTTCACCCAGAAAGCCAACCTGACTGC
The DNA here is from genome assembly GCF_901001165.1 of Salmo trutta. Taxonomy (NCBI): domain Eukaryota; kingdom Metazoa; phylum Chordata; class Actinopteri; order Salmoniformes; family Salmonidae; genus Salmo; species Salmo trutta. Next base: position 159,483 of record NW_021822697.1, read on the forward strand.
CCACCAGCTCTCCCACACAGGAGAGAAGCCTTTCTCCTGTTCCATCTGTAGGAAGGGCTTCACTCAGAAAGCATATCTGAAACAACACCAGAAACTGCACACTGGAGAGAAGCCTTACGCCTGCTCCGAGTGTGACAAGAGATTTACCTTCTGTACATCCTTGAAAAGACACCAGCTGCAACACACAGGAGAGAAACCGGACTTGCTAAATTTGAAAGAAATACACCAACAATCACACCGCAAAAAAGTTGAAAGTCTCTCTGCATCAGCAGCAGAACCTGAACAACACCAGGAGAATCACAAAACTAAGACATCGTCTCACTGCTGCTCAGAATGTGGGAAACATTTCAAAACTTCATCATCTCTACAGATCCACATGAGAATCCACACAGGAAAGAAGCCATACCCCTGCCCCGACTGTGGGAAGAATTTTGCTACAAAAGGAAGTTTGAACTTGCACCAGCGGTCACACACAACAGAAGCAGAGAAACCCATCCACTGTGAGGAGGAGAACACATCACAGGGGCAGGAGATGGTATCTGATAACCTACAGGACCTCTGTCAAACACTGGGGCTGAAGGCTAAAGTCGAAGAGGAGAAGGACGAGGTGGAGGAGGATGGAGAAGAGGTGACGGATAATGCAGAGGAAGTTGGAGGGCTGATTAATTCTGATGGAGAAGAAGTTGACTGGGGTCCTATTCAACATAGTAAGTGGAGGCAGAATGCTGACTGTTTTTTAGTTGACTGGGATTCTGTTCAACATAGTAAGTGGAGGCAGAACACTGACTGTTCTTTAGTTGACTGGGGTCCTATTCAACATAGTAAGTGGAGGCAGAACGCTGACTGTTCTTTAGTTGACTGGGATTCTGTTCAACATAGTAAGTGGAGGCAGGATGCTGACTGTTTTTTAGTTGACTGGGATTCTATTCAACATAGTAAGTGGAGGCAGAACGCTGACTGTTCTTTAGTTGACTGGGATTCTATTCAACATAGTAAGTGGAGGCAGAATGCTGACTGTTCTTTAGTTGACTGGGATTCTGTTCAACATAGTAAGTGGAGGCAGAACGCTGACTGTTCTTTAGTTGACTGGGATTCTGTTCAACATAGTAAGTGGAGGCAGAACGCTGACTGTTCTTTAGTTGACTGGGATTCTGTTCAACATAGTAAGTGGAGGCAGAACGCTGACTGTTCTTTAGTTGACTGGGATTCTGTTCAACATAGTAAGTGGAGGCAGAATGCTGACTGTTCTTTAGTTGACTGGGATTCTGTTCAACATAGTAAGTGGAGGCAGAACGCTGACTGTTCTTTAGTTGACTGGGATTCTGTTCAACATAGTAAGTGGAGGCAGAATGCTGACTGTTCTTTAGTTGACTGGGATTCTGTTCAACATAGTAAGTGGAGGCAGGACGCTGACTGTTCTTTAGTTGACTGGGATTCTGTTCAACATAGTAAGTGGAGGCAGGATGCTGACTGTTCTTTAGTTGACTGGGATTCTGTTCAACATAGTAAGTGGAGGCAGAAAGCTGACTGTTCTTTAGTTGACTGGGATTCTGTTCAACATAGTAAGTGGAGGCAGAACACTGACTGTTCTTTAGTTGACTGGGATTCTGTTCAACATAGTAAGTGGAGGCAGAATGTTGACTGTTCTTTAGTTGACTGGGGTTCTGTTCAACATAGTAAGTGGAGGCAGAACGCTGACTGTTCTTTAGTTGACTGGGATTCTGTTCAACATAGTAAGTGGAGGCAGAATGCTGACTGTTCTTTAGTTGACTGGGATTCTGTTCAACATAGTAAGTGGAGGCAGAATGCTGACTGTTCTTTAGTTGACTGGGATTCTGTTCAACATAGTAAGTGGAGGCAGAACACTGACTGTTCTTTAGTTGACTGGGATTCTGTTCAACATAGTAAGTGGAGGCAGAATGCTGACTGTTCTTTAGTTGACTGGGATTCTATTCAACATAGTAAGTGGAGGCAGGATGCTGACTGTTCTTTAGTTGACTGGGATTCTATTCAACATAGTAAGTGGAGGCAGAACGCTGACTGTTCTTTTAGTTACACAGTAATAGAGTCTGACTCATTATCTAACCCAGTGGTTTTAAGGAACTCAGTCTGGCTTTAAATGTACTCTTGAAAGTTGTAATAGTAGAACGCACAAGGTGCAATGTAGAAACTGGGTAGTTCATCATCAGTTCCTGTTGTCATGTCAGTCATTACATACCTTGGAAAACTATTTATAACTGATCAGAAATGTCCGGGTCAACTAGCCCATGTCAGCTAACGTTTTCTTAGCTAGGATTTTTAGCTCATAGATTTTGTTGCATTGTTTGAGTCACTCATATCGCATGGGTTCCCCCCCAATGCTGGAAGTGCCCACCCCCCAGGGGGCCTGAGTCTACCCCAGACCCCTGGTCTAACCCATAATTCCAACCTATCTCCACAGGAGAGGGTCCTGTCCATGGCTCTGGTAGTGAAGGAGGAAGTCCCCCTACATCACACATCAACAAGGTGGGAGAAAATAATAACAAATATTTGAATAGGAGATATTGTTACCATTATAAACATTATTATTATATTTTTTACTGTTCTATTGAACCCATTTTTGTTCCAACTTGGTTTCCACGGTAACTTGACCAGAAAAGGTCCTGTCTTTATTCTAGGATCCTGGGGCTCAATCGGGGTCGACAGAGTCCCTGGGTCCTGACCGAAGACATGAGGAGGACATCACTCAAACACCTGGGATGAACATTCATATTGAAGAAGAGGAGGAAGAAGAAGAAGAGGAGGAGGAAGAAGAGGAGGATGAGGAAGAGGAGGAGGAAGAAGAGTGGGAGGTGGAAGAGGAAGAAGAGGGTGAAGATGAAGAAGAGGAGGAGGAAGGGGAGGAAGAGGAAGTTGGTGATCTGTTGAATTCTGTAGTAGAACAAGCTTCCTGGGATACTCCTCATCTTGGTAAATCAAAGTCAAATCACATGTTACTGGTCACATACACGTGTTTGGCAGATGTTATTGGTCACATACACGTGTTTGGCAGATGTTATTGGTCACATACACGTGTTTAGCAGATGTTATTGGTCATGTACACGTGTTTAGCAGATGTTATTGGTCACATACACGTGTTTAGCAGATGTTACTGGTCACATACACGTGTTTAGCAGATGTTATTGGTCACATACACGTGTTTAGCAGATTATGTTATTGGTCACATACACGTGTTTGGCAGATGTTATTGGTCACATACATGTGTTTAGCAGATGTTATTGGTCACATACACGTGTTTAGCAGATGTTATTGGTCACATACACGTGTTTAGCAGATGTTACTGGTCACATACACGTGTTTAGTAGATGTTACTGGTCACATACACGTGTTTAGCAGATGTTACTGGTCACATACACGTGTTTAGCAGATGTTACTGGTCACATACACGTGTTTAGCAGATGTTACTGGTCACATACACGTGTTTAGCAGATGTTACTGGTCACATACACGTGTTCAGCAGATGTTACTGGTCACATACACGTGTTTAGCAGATGTTACTGGTCACATACACGTGTTTAGCAGATGTTATTGGTCACATACACGTGTTTAGCAGATGTTACTGGTCACATACACGTGTTTAGCAGATGTTATTGGTCACATACACGTGTTTAGCAGATGTTATTGGTCACATACATGTGTTTAGCAGATGTTACTGGTCACATACACGTGTTTAGCAGATGTTACTGGTCACATACACGTGTTTAGCAGATGTTATTGGTCACATACACGTGTTTAGCAGATGTTATTGGTCACATACACGTGTTTAGCAGATGTTATTGGTCACATACACGTGTTTGGCAGATGTTATTGGTCACATACACGTGTTTGGCAGATGTTATTGGTCACATACACGTGTTTAGCAGATGTTATTGGTCATGTACACGTGTTTAGCAGATGTTATTGGTCACGTACACGTGTTTAGCAGATGTTACTGGTCACGTACACGTGTTTAGCAGATGTTATTGGTCACATACACGTGTTTAGCAGATTATGTTATTGGTCACATACACGTGTTTAGCAGATTATGTTATTGGTCACATACATGTGTTTAGCAGATGTTATTGGTCACATACACGTGTTTAGCAGATGTTATTGGTCACATACACGTGTTTAGCAGATGTTACTGGTCACATACACGTGTTTAGTAGATGTTACTGGTCACATACACGTGTTTAGCAGATGTTACTGGTCACATACACGTGTTTAGCAGATGTTACTGGTCACATACACGTGTTTAGCAGATGTTACTGGTCACATACACGTGTTTAGCAGATGTTACTGGTCACATACACGTGTTCAGCAGATGTTACTGGTCACATACACGTGTTTAGCAGATGTTACTGGTCACATACACGTGTTTAGCAGATGTTATTGGTCACATACACGTGTTTAGCAGATGTTACTGGTCACATACACGTGTTTAGCAGATGTTACTGGTCACATACACGTGTTTAGCAGATGTTACTGGTCACATACACGTGTTTAGCAGATGTTATTGGTCACATACACGTGTTTAGCAGATGTTACTGGTCACATACACGTGTTTAGCAGATGTTACTGGTCACATACACGTGTTTAGCAGATGTTACTGGTCACATACACGTGTTTAGCAGATGTTACTGGTCACATACACGTGTTTAGCAGATGTTATTGGTCACGTACACGTGTTTAGCAGATGTTATTGTGGGTGTAGCGAAATGCTTGTGTTTCTAGCTCCAACAGTGCAGTAATATCTAACAATACACACAATCTAAAGTAAAGGAATAGAATTAAGAATATATAAATATTTGGACGAACAATGTCAGAGCAGCATAGACTAAGATACAGTAGAATAGAATACAGTATGTACATGTGAGATGAGTAATGAATAGACTAAGATACAGTAAAATAGTATAGAATACAGTATATACATGTGAGATGAGTAATGAATAGACTAAGATACAGTAAAATAGTATAGAATACAGTATATACATGTGAGATGAGTAATGTAAGATATGTAAACATATTTTGTTTACAAGTGGTGACAGAAAGGTGAGTTAAAGAATGTGTTCATCCCAAATGGCACCCTATTCCCTATATAGTGCACTACTATAGACCAGAGCCCTATTCCCTATATAGTACACTACTATAGACCAGAGCCCTATTCCCTATATAGTGCACTACTATAGACCAGAGCCCTATTCCCTATGTAGTGCACTACTATAGACCAGAGCCCTATTCCCTATATAGTGCACTACTATAGACCAGAGCCCTATTCCCTATATAGTGCACTACTATAGACCAGAGCCCTATTCCCTATATAGTGCACTACTATAGACCAGAGCCCTATTCCCTATATAGTGCACTACTATAGACCAGAGCCCTATTCCCTATGTAGTGCACTACTATAGACCAGAGCCCTATTCCCTATATAGTGCACTACTATAGACCAGAGCCCTATTCCCTATATAGTGCACTACTATAGACCAGAGCCCTATTCCCTATATAGTGCACTACTATAGACCAGAGCCCTATTCCCTATATAGTGCACTACTATAGACCAGAGCCCTATTCCCTATGTAGTGCACTACTATAGACCAGAGCCCTATTCCCTATATAGTGCACTACTATAGACCAGAGCCCTATTCCCTATATAGTGCACTACTATAGACCAGAGCCCTATTCCCTATGTAGTGCACTACTATAGACCAGAGCCCTATTCCCTATATAGTGCACTACTATAGACCAGAGCCCTATTCCCTATATAGTGCACTACTATAGACCAGAGCCCTATTCCCTATATAGTACACTACTATAGACCAGGGCCCTGTTCCCTACATAGTACACTACTATAGACCAGAGCCCTATTCCCTATATAGTGCACTACTATAGACCAGAGCCCTATTCCCTATATAGTACACTACTATAGACCAGAGCCCTATTCCCTATATAGTGCACTACTATAGACCAGAGCCCTATTCCCTATATAGTACACTACTATAGACCAGAGCCCTATTCCCTATATAGTGCACTACTATAGACCAGAGCCCTATTCCCTATGTAGTGCACTACTATAGACCAGAGCCCTATTCCCTATATAGTGCACTACTATAGACCAGAGCCCTATTCCCTATATAGTGCACTACTATAGACCAGAGCCCTATTCCCTATATAGTACACTACTATAGACCAGAGCCCTATTCCCTATATAGTGCACTACTATAGACCAGAGCCCTATTCCCTATATAGTACACTACTATAGACCAGAGCCCTATTCCCTATATAGTGCACTACTATAGACCAGAGCCCTATTCCCTATATAGTACACTACTATAGACCAGAGCCCTATTCCCTATATAGTACACTACTATAGACCAGAGCCCTATTCCCTATATAGTACACTACTATAGACCAGAGCCCTATTCCCTATATAGTACACTACTATAGACCAGAGCCCTATTCCCTATGTAGTGCACTACTAGAGACCAGAGCCCTATTCCCTATATAGTACACTGTAGAGAGGGAGACAGATGTATGCACTATATAGGGAATACGTGGCCACTGTTTTCACACAATAGCATGTACGCTACATGCCACGGTAGTGAGGGAACTCTACCATACTGATGCGTCCTAACTCCTGCCACGGTAGTGAGGGAACTCTACCATACTGATGAGTCCTAACTCCTGCCACGGTAGTGAGGGATCTCTACCCATACTGATGAGTCCTAACTCCTGCCACGGTAGTGAGGGAACTCTACCCATACTGATGAGTCCTAACTCCTGCCACGGTAGTGAGGGAACTCTACCCATACTGATGAGTCCTAACTTCTGCCACGGTAGTGAGGGATCTCTACCATACTGATGAGTCCTAACTCCTGCCACGGTAGTGAGGGATCTCTACCATACTGATGAGTCCTAACTCCTGCCACGGTAGTGAGGGAACTCTACCCATACTGATGAGTCCTAACTCCTGCCACGGTAGTGAGGGAACTCTACCATACTGATGAGTCCTAACTCCTGCCACGGTAGTGAGGGAACTCTACCCATACTGATGAGTCCTAACTCCTGCCACGGTAGTGAGGGAACTCTACCATACTGATGAGTCCTAACTCCTGCCACGGTAGTGAGGGAACTCTACCCATACTGATGAGTCCTAACTCCTGCCACGGTAGTGAGGGAACTCTACCATACTGATGAGTCCTAACTCCTGCCACGGTAGTGAGGGAACTCTACCCATACTGATGAGTCCTAACTCCTGCCACGGTAGTGAGGGAACTCTACCCATACTGATGAGTCCTAACTCCTGCCACGGTAGTGAGGGAACTCTACCCATACTGATGAGTCCTAACTCCTGCCACGGTAGTGAGGGATCTCTACCATACTGATGAGTCCTAACTCCTGCCACGGTAGTGAGGGAACTCTACCCATACTGATGAGTCCTAACTCCTGCCACGGTAGTGAGGGAACTCTACCATACTGATGAGTCCTAACTCCTGCCACGGTAGTGAGGGAACTCTACCCATACTGATGAGTCCTAACTCCTGCCACGGTAGTGAGGGAACTCTACCATACTGATGAGTCCTAACTCCTGCCACGGTAGTGAGGGAACTCTACCCATACTGATGAGTCCTAACTCCTGCCACGGTAGTGAGGGAACTCTACCATACTGATGAGTCCTAACTCCTGCCACGGTAGTGAGGGAACTCTACCCATACTGATGAGTCCTAACTCCTGCCACGGTAGTGAGGGAACTCTACCCATACTGATGAGTCCTAACTCCTGCCACGGTAGTGAGGGAACTCTACCCATACTGATGAGTCCTAACTCCTGCCACGGTAGTGAGGGAACTCTACCCATACTGACCCACTGAACTCTCTTCTCTCCACAGGAATGAGTCCTAACTCCTGCCACGGTAGTGAGGGAACTACCTCAACACCAGGAGCACTGGAGCGACAACACCAGGAGAAAGAGAAGACACAGGGGACCAAACGGAAGAAGAGTCCAGAACGAAAGCAGCCGAAGAAAGAAGAGAAACCGAAGAAGGAAAATAAACCGAAGCAGGAGAAGAAAGCTAAGATGACCCACCGCTGCTTTAAATGTGGAGAGGGCTTCTCCCGTATCTACGACATGCTCTTACACCAGACCATTCATATAGATGGAACGACCATGTTCAAAACGAAGAAGGTTCACCGCTGCTTAACGTGTGGATACGAAGCATCCGATGCACATAAACTGATGATGCACGAGCGGATACACACGGGAGAGAAGCCTTTCCAGTGCTCTGTGTGTGGGAAGAGATTCGCTCAGAAAGGAAATCTGAAAATACACCAGAGTGTGCACAAAGGTGAGAACTCGTACATCTGCCCAGTGACCCAACTGTGGAAATACGTTTGTCCTCTTAAAGGGACACTTTGGGATTTGGTAATGAGGCCCTTTATCTACTTCCCCAAACTCGTGGATACCATTTTTATGTTTCTGCTTGCAGTTTAAAGGAAGTTGCTATCTAGCGGCAGCGCAATTGACTTGCCTAGTTAAATAAAGGTTAAATAAAACGTTTAAAAATAATCATAATTGCTAACTAGCGTAGCGCTAACGCTAGTTGGCAATGGCTCACAAAACAACCTCTAACTTCCTTCATACTGGACACAGAGACATAAAAATGGTATCCACAAGTTCATCTGACTGGTGAAGTAGATAAAATACCTCATTGCCAAAATCCCGAAGTATCCCTTTAAGCTTTTGTAAAAACAAATCTTTAGATATATTTTTGTTATCGTCCTGGTCCCAGTCATTATCTGAGTAGGGTGATACTGGTATCGTCCTGGTCCCAGTCATTATCTGAGTAGGGTGATACTGGTATCGTCCTGGTCCCAGTCATTATCTGAGTAGGGTGATACTGGTATCGTACTGGTCCCAGTCATTATCTGAGTAGGGTGATACTGGTATCGTCCTGGTCCCAGTCATTATCTGAGTAGGGTGATACTGGTATCGTCCTGGTCCCAGTCATTATCTGAGTAGGGTGATACTGGTATCGTCCTGGTCCCAGTCATTATCTGAGTAGGGTGATACTGGTATCGTCCTGGTCCCAGTCATTATCTGAGTAGGGTGATACTGGTATTGTCCTGGTCCCAGTCATTATCTGAGTAGGGTGATACTGGTATTGTCCTGACCCCAGTCATTATCTGAGTAGGGTGATACTGGTATCGTACTGGTCCCAGTCATTATCTGAGTAGGGTGATACTGGTATCGTACTGGTCCCAGTCATTATCTGAGTAGGGTGATACTGGTATCGTCCTGGTCCCAGTCATTATCTGGTTAGACTTAACATGAACTATCTTCCCCCATGCAGGAGAAGTCAGGAATCCCAGTTTCTGGCCTGACATCGTGGAGAGGCTTCCTACAATAGGTGTCCCGGACCAATACCATGACAACCACACAGCTAAGCCAATAGGAGTCCTGGACCAATACCATGACAACCACACAGCTAAGCCAATAGGAGTCCCGGACCAATACCATGACAACCACACAGCTAAGCCAATAGGAGTCCTGGACCAATACCATGACAACCACACAGCTAAGCCAATAGGAGTCCTGGACCAATACCATGACAACCGCACAGCTAAGCCAATAGGAGAGGAATGCCAAACTCCAACTCTACAGATACACATGAGAAATCACACTGTAGAGAACCAGTCTAATCCACAGTGCCCTCTCTGCGGGGCAGAGTTCTCTCAAAAAGGCCTTCTGGATGATCACCTGGTGATCGCCCACTCCCATGAGAAACCAGAGAAACCTTACCCCTGTCCAGACTGTGGGAAGAGATTCTCCAGCAAGAGTTACATCAAGATCCACCGGAAGATCCACAGTGGGAAGATCTCTTACCACTGCGTCCAGTGTGATAAGAGTTTCCTGTCAGCGGAGGGGCTCAAGAAGCACGAGAGCGCTCACCGAGGAGAGAGGCCGTACCGATGCCCTGCGTGTGGCAAGTGTTTCAAACAACAATCCCAGCTGACCTGTCACTTCAAGATCCACACCGGAGAGAGGAGCCATCTCTGCTTCCTGTGTGGGAAGAGTTTCGCCAGAGAGTTTGACCTCAGGGTGCATCTCAGAGTCCACTCTGGAGAGAAGCCCTACCAGTGCCATGAGTGTGGCAAAAGCTACAGGTACAGAGCAGGCATCCGGTCACACATGCAGCAGATGCACCCTGGGAAGCCTATAGTGGAACCAACCCCACCCATCCCCACAGGCCCTCGCTACGGCAGTGGAGGAAGTGGTCTTCCAACATCCCTTATCAGAAAGGTATGTGGTTTGGTTTGCTGTAAGCTAATGCTATCGCTTTCAGGTTTTGTTTTGGGGGAGGGGTTTCATTCTGAAATCTAGAAGTTTATGGAATCGGTTTGGGTTTATGGTTAGAATAGGTGGGGATTAGGTTAAAGTTAGGCATAGATTTAGCCAACCGCCACTCAAAATCTGCTACATATACACTGCCTGTTTGACAAGGAACAAAAAGGGGGCCGAGGAGGACGCTACCCTGGGAAACCCTACAACAAACATTATATTACTACTGACTGTTAACCAAGAATGACTTGAGTTTTCATTGTAGGATCCTGGTGACCAATCCAGCCCTAAAGCTATAGAGTCCCAGGGTCCTGATCCAAGCCATGGCAGCAAGACATCCAGTCAAACATCTCGGTTGAAGGCCAGAGCTGAAGAAGAGGAGGAAGAGGAGGAGGAGAAGGAAGAAGAAGAAGAGGTGAACGTTGATGGTTCGGGTAATTCTGAAGAAGACGATGCCAGTTGGAAACCTGCTCTTCGTCTTGGTAAGTGGAGGTAGAATGTCAACAGAAAATCATTCAACTATAGCCTGTTAATTTGGCTGTTTTAAAATGGCACCCTGTCAACAGAAAATCATTCAACTATAGCCTGTTAATTTGGCTGTGTTATAAATTGCATCCTGTCCCCTATATAGGGCTCTGTTCAAAAGTAGTGCCCTAAATAGGGAATAGCGTGCCAGTTGGGCGACGGACAATGTATTTGACCAATTCTTTAAACCCTGTCTCTTTTGTCACACAGCCAAGACCGGTGGCGGTGGTCCCTCTGCATCAGGAGGACAGAGAAAACACCGGAAGAAACAACAGGTCAAACGGAAAACCAGAGTCAAAGAAGGCAAACAGAAGCAACCCAAAGCCAAGAGGTTTAACAACCGTCGCTGCTTTAAATGTGGAGAGGGATTCCCCCGGGAATATGAGCTGTTGCTACACCTGCAGACACATCTAGATTACAACTGCTACGTGTGTGGAGCACCGTTCAACAACAAAGAGCTGCTGCAGAGACATCAGGAAGAGCACACCGGTAAGAGAGCCTGTGATGGAGACTCACGATGGCTACGTCATGACTGTAATAGCCTTTCTGACAGGTTACTAGTGAATTCACTGTGTAGACTGTCCCTCAAATGGCACCCTATTCCCTACATAGTGCACACTAGGGCCCATAGGCTCTTGTCAAAGGTAGTGCACTATATAAGGAATAGGGTACCGTTTGAGATACACTAACTGTGTGTTTGTTCCAGAGGAGAGTCTGGGTGTGTTCTCTGGTGAGGCAGCAGGTCCAACTACAGGACAGCAGCGGGGGAGAGGGAAGAGGACTCACCGATGTCCAACCTGTGGCAAAGAACTATCCGACGCGTCCAAGCTGAAGTTACACGTGAGAATCCACACCGGGGAGAAACCTTACTGCTGCTCCCTGTGTGGAAAGGGTTTCACTCAGCCAGGGAACCTGAAAACACACATGAAAACACACAGAGGTGAGAGAGACTTTGGAAAGACGTTCAGCAACATATGCTGATGTTGTGGTCCACGTACAGTGTCTTTAGAAAATATTCACACCCCTTGAATTTTTCAACATTTTGTTGTGTTACAAGGTGGGATTCAAATGGGTTTAATTGTTATTTTTTGTTGTTGTTAATGATCTACACAAAATACTCTAGTCAAAGTGGGAGAACAATTCAAAGTGTAATTAATAACTTCACCAGGCTCAAAGGGATATTCAATGTCTGCTTTTTAATATTTACCCATCTACCAATAGGTGCCCTTCTTTGCGAGGCATTGAAAAACCTCCCTGGTCTTTGTGGTTGAATCTGTGTTTGAAATTCACTGCTGGACTGAGGGACCTTACAGGTAATTGTATGTGTGAGGTACAGAGATGAGGTAGCCATTCAAAAATCATGTTAAACAGTATTATTGCACACAGTGTGAGTCCATGCAACTTAATATGTGACTTGTTAAGTACATTTTTACTCCTGAACTTATTTAGGCTTTCCATAACAAAGGGGCTGAATACTTATTGACACGAGACATTTCAGCTTTTCATTTTTAATGAATTTATAACAATTTCTAAAAACATTATGTCATTACTTTTACATTATGGGGTATTGTGTGTAGGCCAGTCACACAAAATCTCACATGTATCCATTTAACATTCTGGCTGTAACACAACAACATGTGGGAAAAGTCGAGGGGGTGTGAATACTTCCTGAAGGCACTGTACTGTATGTTGATGTTGGGGTGGTGTGAATACTTCCTGAAGGCACTGTACTGTATGTTGATGTTGAGGTGGTGTGAATACTTCCTGAAGGCACTGTACAGTATGTTGATGTTGAGGTGGTGTGAATACCTCTTGAAGGCACTGTACAGTATGTTGATGTTGGGGTGGTGTGAATACCTCCTGAAGGCACTGTACTGTATGTTGATGTTGAGGTGGTGATGGGATGGGTTGATGATTATGAGGTTGAAAATGTCCCTATCAGGTTTATGTGAAAATACAGCTAAACGTTGATATTTTCTCATTGTCTTTTGGGAGGTTTATGTATGCTGTTGTAAAAGTAGCTGGGGGCCAGTCTGTTTGTGCTAACATGCCCAACTCCCTGTCCCTCATTGTCACATCCAAACTTTGACAGCAGTGGAGTATAGATAGATCTGGAACAAAGGCTATGAACAGCTTATTGGTCTGAAGGACTTAACACTGGCCGTGTGTGTCTCAAATGGCACCCTATTCCCTACATAGTACACTACTTTACCCTAATATACATCCCTAATGGCACCCTATTCCCTACATAATGCACTACTTTACCCTAAGATACATCCCTAATGGCACCCTATTCCCTAAGTAGTGCACTACTGTTTTAGAGCACTAAGGGCCCGGTTCAAAAGTAGTGCACTATATAGGGCAGGGCTTTCCCAACCCTGTTCCTGGAGAGAAACCCTCCTGTAGGTTAACTCCTGTTCCTGGAGAGAAACCCTCCTGTAGGTTAACTCCTGTTCCTGGAGAGAAACCCTCCTGTAGGTTAACTCCTGTTCCTGGAGAGAAACCCTCCTGTAGGTTTTAACCAGGAACCCTCCTGTAGGTTATAACTCCTGTTCCTGGAGAGAAACCCTCCTGTAGGTTAACTCCTGTTCCTGGAGAGAAACCCTCTTGTAGGTTTTAACTCCTGTTCCTGGAGAGAAACCCTCCTGTAGGTTAACTCCTGTTCCTGGAGAGAAACCCTCCTGTAGGTTTTAACCAGGAACCCTCCTGTAGGTTATAACTCCTGTTCCTGGAGAGAAACCCTCCTGTAGGTTAACTCCTGTTCCTGGAGAGAAACCCTCCTGTAGGTTTTAACCAGGAACCCTCCTGTAGGTTATAACTCCTGTTCCTGGAGAGAAACCCTCCTGTAGGTTTTAACTCCTGTTCCTGGAGAGAAACCCTCCTGTAGGTTTTAACTCCTGTTCCTGGAGAGAAACCCTCCTGTAGGTTAACTCCTGTTCCTGGAGAGAAACCCTCCTGTAGGTTTTAACTCCTGTTCCTGGAGAGAAACCCTCCTGTAGGTTATAACTCCTGTTCCTGGAGAGAAACCCTCCTGTAGGTTTTAACTCCTGTTCCTGGAGAGAAACCCTCCTGTAGGTTTTAACTCCTGTTCCTGGAGAGAAACCCTTCTGTAGGTTTTAACTCCTGTTCCTGGAGAGAAACCCTCCTGTAGGTTTTAACTCCTGTTCCTGGAGAGAAACCCTCCTGTAGGTTTTAACTCCTGTTCCTGGAGAGAAACCCTCCTGTAGGTTTTAACTCCTGTTCCTGGAGAGAAACCCTCCTGTAGGTTTTAAATCCTGTTCCTGGAGAGAAACCCTCCTGTAGGTTTTAACTCCTGTTCCTGGAGAGAAACCCTCCTGTAGGTTTTAACTCCTGTTCCTGGAGAGAAACCCTCCTGTAGGTTTTAACTCCTGTTCCTGGAGAGAAACCCTCCTGTAGGTTTTAACTCCTGTTCCTGGAGAGAAACCCTCCTGTAGGTTAACTCCTGTTCCTGGAGAGAAACCCTCCTGTAGGTTTTAACTCCTGTTCCTGGAGAGAAACCCTCCTGTAGGTTTTAACTCCTGTTCCTGGAGAGAAACCCTCCTGTAGGTTTTAACTCCTGTTCCTGGAGAGAAACCCTCCTGTAGGTTTTAACTCCTGTTCCTGGAGAGAAACCCTCCTGTAGGTTTGAACTCCTGTTCCTGGAGAGAAACCCTCCTGTAGGTTTTAACTCCTGTTCCTGGAGAGAAACCCTCCTGTAGGTTTTAAATCCTGTTCCTGGAGAGAAACCCTCCTGTAGGTTTTAAATCCTGTTCCTGGAGAGAAACCCTCCTGTAGGTTTTAACTCCTGTTCCTGGAGAGAAACCCTCCTGTAGGTTTTAACTCCTGTTCCTGGAGAGAAACCCTCCTGTAGGTTTTAACTCCTGTTCCTGGAGAGAAACCCTCCTGTAGGTTTTAACTCCTGTTCCTGGAGAGAAACCCTCCTGTAGGTTTTAAATCCTGTTCCTGGAGAGAAACCCTCCTGTAGGTTTGAACTCCTGTTCCTGGAGAGAAACCCTCCTGTAGGTTTTAACCAGGAACCCTCCTGTAGGTTTTAACTCTTGTTCCTGGAGAGAAACCCTCCTGTAGGTTTTAACTCCTGTTCCTGGAGAGAAACCCTCCTGTAGGTTTTAACTCCTGTTCCTGGAGAGAAACCCTCCTGTATGTTTTAACTCCTGTTCCTGGAGAGAAACCCTCCTGTAGGTTAACTCCTGTTCCTGGAGAGAAACCCTCCTGTAGGTTTTAACTCCTGTTCCTGGAGAGAAACCCTCCTGTAGGTTTTAACTCCTGTTCCTGGAGAGAAACCCTCCTGTAGGTTTTAACTCCTGTTCCTGGAGAGAAACCCTCCTGTAGGTTAACTCCTGTTCCTGGAGAGAAACCCTCCTGTAGGTTTTTGCTCCAACCCCAGTTGAAACTAACCTGATTCATCTTATCAACCAGCTAATTATTAGAATCAGGTGCGCTAGGTTAGGGTTGGAGTTAAAACCTACAGGAGAGTATCTCTCCAGGAACAGGGTTGGAGTTATAACCTGCAGGAGGGTATCTCTCCAGGAACAGGGTTGGAGTTAAAACCTACAGGAGAGTATCTCTCCAGGAACAGGGTTGGAGTTATAACCTGCAGGAGGGTATCTCTCCAGGAACAGGGTTGGAGTTAAAACCTGCAGGAGGGTATCTCTCCAGGAACAGGGTTGGAGTTAAAACCTACAGGAGAGTATCTCTCCAGGAACAGGGTTGGAGTTATAACCTGCAGGAGGGTATCTCTCCAGGAACAGGGTTGGAGTTAAAACCTACAGGAGAGTATCTCTCCAGGAACAGGGTTGGAGTTATAACCTGCAGGAGGGTATCTCTCCAGGAACAGGGTTGGAGTTAAAACCTACAGGAGGGTATCTCTCCAGGAACAGGGTTGGAGTTAAAACCTACAGGAGAGTATCTCTCCAGGAACAGGGTTGGAGTTATAACCTGCAGGAGGGTATCTCTCCAGGAACAGGGTTGGAGTTAAAACCTACAGGAGAGTATCTCTCCAGGAACAGGGTTTGAGTTAAAACCTGCAGGAGGGTATCTCTCCAGGAACAGGGTTGGAGTTAAAACCTGCAGGAGGGTATCTCTCCAGGAACAAGGTTGGAGAGCCCTGATATAGGGAATAGGGGTCCGTTTTGGGGCCATAACCTAAATGTCGACCTTTTATCTTCCCTGCAGATGGGAACCCTAGTTTGTTGTCTGCTGGTGAGTTAGCTCCCTCTACATCAAGAGGTCCTGAACACCACCGGGAGAATCACACCGTCGCCGCAGCAGCAGTTCAGGAGAACTTCAACCGTCCAGATCTATCGTCAGTACAGAAACACATGACGTCTCAGGACAGCGGCGAGAAGTCCTCTTTCTTCTGCTCGCTGTGTGGGGAGGAGTTCTCTGAGAAGGCACAGTTAGAAGAACACCGGTTAGCTCACAACAACAAGAAGCCTTTCCCCTGCCCTGACTGTGGCAAGAGGTTCCGCAGTAATTACTACGTTAAGATCCACATGCGAATGCACACCGGGGAGAGGCCTTACCAATGCGCTGAGTGTGGGAAGGGCTTCATCACAGAAGAAGGGCTGAAGAAGCACGAGAGCGCTCACCGGGGAGAGAGACCCCACCTGTGCCCCGAGTGCGGAAAGAGATTCAAGCAACAGTCCCAACTTACATGTCACTTCCGTATGCACACTGGACAGAAGAGCCACCTCTGCTCCGTCTGTGGGAAGAGTTACTTCAGAGAATTTGACCTCAAGGTTCACCTCAGAGTCCACACGGGAGAGAAGCCCCATCAGTGTGAGGAGTGTGGGAAGAGTTTCTACTATCTACAGGGGCTCCGGCAGCACCAGAGGACCCACGCTCCCAAGCCCATCGGACCGACCCGCCAGCTAGGCAGGCCTAAGCAGTCGTCCAGCGCGGACAGCATGGACATACCAAACCAATCACCCAGGACGGGAAGGCCCAGGCCAGCTCCTAGAGTAGAGAGACCCGTGCCTCTACCCAGAGTGGAGAGACCCATGCCTCTAGGCCTACCTAGAGTTGAGAGTGATCTGGAGAGACCTCACTGGCAGTACTGGCACCTTTAAATGGGATATTTTACATTTTTGTTGTTGTTTGAACTAGAGGTCAACCGACTATGATTTTTCAACGCCGATACCGATTATTGGAGGACCAAAACAAGCCGATACCGATTAATCGGCCACTTTTTTAAATAATTTTTTATATATATTACCACACTCATATATATATATATATATATATGAGTGTGGTAATATTTGTAATAATGACAATTACAACAATACTGAATGAACAATTATTTTAACTTAATATAATACATAAATAAAATCTATTTAGTCTCAAATAAATAATGAAACATGATCAATTTGGTTTAAATAATGCAAAAACACAGTGTTGGAGAAGAAAGTAAAAGTGCAATATGTGCCATGTAAAAAAGCTAACGTTTAAGTTCCTTGCTCAGAACATGAGACATATGAAAGCTGGTGGTTCAATATTCCCAGTTCTTCAATATTCCCAGTTAAGAAGTTTTAGGTTGTAGTTATTATAGGAATTATGACGCATCGACTATTTCTCTCTATACCATTTGTATTTCATATACCTTTGACTATTGGATGTTCTAATAGGCACTTTAGTATTGCCAGCCTAATCTCAGGAGTTGATAGGTTTGAAGTCATAAACAGCGCTGTGCTTCAAGCATTGCTAAGAGCTGCTGGCAAACGCAGTAAAGTTTGAATGAATGCTTACGAGCCTGCTGCTGCCTACCACCACTCAGTCAGACTGCTCTATCAAATCATAGACTTAATTATAATATAATAAACACAGAAATACGAGCCTTAGGTCATTAATATGGTCGAATCCGGAAACTATCATTTCGAAAACAAAACGTTTATTCTTTCAGTGATGGATGCCACCCGTTATCTAACGGGTGGCATCCATAAGTCTAAATATTGCTGTTACATTGTACAACCTTCAATGTTATGTCATAATTATGTAAAATTCTGGCAAAGTAATTTGCAACGAGCCAGGCGGCCCAAACTGTTGCATATACTCTGACTCTGCGTGCAATGAACGCAAGAGAAGTGACACAATTTCCCTAGTTAATATTGCCTGCTAACATGAATTTCTTTTAACTAAATATGCAGGTTTCAAAAAATATACTTCTGTGTATTGATTTTAAGAAAGGCATTGATGTTTATGGTTAGGTACATTGGTGCAATGATTGTGCTTTTGGTAAATCATCACCCGTTTGGCGAAGTAGGCTGTGATTCAATGATAAATTAACAGGCACCGCATTGATTTATATGCAACGCAGGACAAGCTAGTTAACCTAGTAATATCATCAACCATGTGTAGTTAACTAGTGATTATGTTTAGATTGATAGTTTTTTTATAAGATAAGTTTAATGCTAGCTAGCAACTTACCTTGGCTCTTTGCTGCACTCGCGTAACAGGTGGTCAGCCTGCCACACAGTTTCCTCATGGAATTTAATGTAATCGGCCCATAATCGGCGTCCAAAAATGCTGATTTATGAAAACTTGAAATCGGCCCTAATTAACCGGCCGACCTCTAGTTTGAACTGCAGATTGCGCCTTTAACCACCGCTACGTTGCTTACAACATTTAAGGCCACTTTCCCGGACACCGATTTAAGATTCGTTCTGGATTTAAAAAGCATGTTCAATAGTATCATGTGTCTCAGAGTAGGAGTGCTGATCTAGGATCAGGTCCCTGTCCATGTAACCTTATTTATTGGGATCTGAAAAGGTGAAGCTGACCATCAATCAGCACTCCTACTTTAAGATGCTTCATACAGACGGCCTTTGGACTAGGCTTAATCTATATCCGGGAAACTAGACAAAGTATATTATCTCTGTGGTTAATCTCACTACTTTTGTCTCGACTGTTAAAAGTAGTGGGAATTCATGTGCTTGCTAGCATCAAATCAAATTGTATTTAACACACGTGCCGAATACAACAGGTGTAGATTTTACAGTGAAATGCTTACTGACAAGCCCTTAATCAACAATGAAGTTAAGAAAATACCTAAAAACAAAGTTAAAATAACAAATAATTAAAGAGCAGCAGTAAAATAACAATAGCGGAGCTATATACAGGGGTTACCGTTATTTATGTATGTTCCTCTTCTCCGATCCCCACCACAGTTATGAAAGATGGATGCTAACTGGGCTCTGTTTACCTTGAGAGTTTCATTTGTAGAGGGTCCGCACAAAAACAAATATTATTTTCAAAATTATTTGTATGCTCTTTTCTTAATTTAGACTGAGGAGGGCCAAAAACCAAGGTTCAGGCTGTTATGCCATCATCAGTGGGAGTCCACACATAGAGGTGCATTAGTCCTTTTACATTCAGGTTCTGGGAGCGGGTGAAAAGCCAAGCAAGTGTTATTTTACGATTAAGATTTGTGATCAATGCCTTTTTTTTGACCATCCGTTGAGTTGAGACGCTTGTCTGTTTTACACTAAATATACTATTTGAGTAACTTTATTTTTTATTGTATGTCATATTACTCTGTTCAATTGTCTCTCATTCATAAGCACTTAAATGTTTTATCTGAAGTTCTCGCAGACGGGTCTCGGTGTCTGTGTGGAATGTCACCACCTGATACAACAGTACCTGTGCACAGTAGTCGTATCATGGTTTTTGAAATCATTGCAATGATTTATTTAATCAATCTCCATTTTTATTTTATATAAACTATGAATCTGCTGAGCTCAAGAAATGAAGTGTCTGTTTTAATCAGCAATGACTAATGACTAATGAAATTGTTACTCTATTATGGAACTTTTGTTTGGAGGCGACTTCATGTCAGCCAGAGCACCTGGCTCATGCCCAGGAGGCAGCCCGCTTCCAAAACTACTGCAATCACTTTCCACCTGGCTCAAACTCCACCCACCGGTGTAACCCGGGCCAGATAAACAAACCCCCTCAGTGACAAGAGGTTGCCATGGGGACCTCCCGTGTGGTGCAGCGGTCTAAGCCATGGCATCGCAATGCTAGAGGTGTCACTACAGATCTGGGTTCGATCCCGGGCTGTGTATCAACCGGCTGCGACCAGGAGACCCATGAGGCGGTGCACAATTGGCCCAGCATCGTCCATGTTAGGAGAGGCTTTGGTCGGCTGGGATGTCCTTGTCCCATCGCTCTCTAGTGACTCCTATGGCGAGCCGGGCGCAATGCACACTGACATGGTTGCCAGTTGGACGGTGTTTCCTCCGACACATTGGTGCGGCTGGCTTCCGGGTTAAGTAGCAGTGCGGCTTGGAGGACGCATGGCTCTCGACCTTCGCCTCTCCTGAGTCTGTATGGGAGTTGCAGCGATGGGACAAGACTGTAACTACCAATTGGAAATCACGAAATAGGGGAGAAAAAGGAGTAAAATAAATGAAATAAGTTGCCATGTGGGGAATCGTAGGTGGTGCTCATTGTATTAATGTCTTGTTTTGAGGTGTTTTGACTGATGTCATGTTTATGCTAATATAGCAAAAATTCACTAGCAAGCTAACCAACAACCATAACAATGTATGTGAGACAAGTGCTCATTGTGAAAATGTATTTGTTTTCAATAAACATTTGGAGATTAAATATAGTATACATGTTGTCAACAGTCTAATGCTAAGTACAAGTGCTAGTCGAAACTATGAAATGTTCGACTTGCTAACTTGTAGTTATACACCTGCTGTATTCAACGAATCAGCAAGTCGGAAATGTCCTCCTAGTTCTGACTAGCATGTGAACGCGGCATCAGCGAACTCTGTTTTCCCCATAGTTGCGCATGTGTTGGTTTTGTTACTAAACAAACTACCCATCTATGCCTCTTAAGGGGACGTAATCAGATAACATTACTGAGTTTGGGTAATCCTACTGAGTACAATTTTGGACCGGTAACAGATTACATTTAGAAAGTTACTTACCCAACCCTGTTTATATCATACTGTGCTGTATGTACACTACTGTACTGTAGACAAAGTCCCATTTAATATTTTTGCTGTTTGAACTCCAGAACAGATGGTGGCGCTAACGCGGATCGACTGAGGAATCTAACCCGGAAGCTGGCCCGGAAGAAGAAACACACTAATGTTGATAGTTAGCTAGCTGGGTTATTTTCCAAGTGTGTGAAAATGTGTCCGATATCATTTGATACGGTTTAAATTAGATTTTGATATTGCCAAACACGGACTATAAACGTGGAGCCAACGATGTTACCAACCACAATTCCATATCCTTGTGTTATCGGGTCTAGGAAAGCAAGTTAGCTTGTTAGCCTAGCTTACTAACTCGCTAACTTAGTTAGTTTTCAAACAGTTCTGCATAGAAAGCAATTAGCTATCTAGCTAATGTGGGCTCGTGGTGAACGGTCAGTGGAATGATGACGGTGATTTCAGAATAATCTGCTATAATTCAGTGCGCTAACTACATTCCTAGGAAGCTATAGAAGAATTCATGATGGATGAGGTGAGATAGACTCATAGAGATAGATGGAGGACTAGTACCATTGAGGACGTTGACCATTTTGAAGTAATCAACTGGGTGGGACTTCCTGTGGGTTACGGAAGGATCTCATAATTCCATCCAGGTCATCAGGAGGGATCAGCCAATGAATTATATTTGTGAGCAAACGTTCCAAAACTGCAGGTGACAGTCAATTGCCAACCTTGGCTTTATATCTGTTCAAATAACACAGTCCAGGTGGCAGTATGCACCCTTTCAGTTTGTTTACCAACTCAGAAGTAATAGAAGAAGAAAATTGACTACTTCAAAATGGAGATAGCCTCAATGGCGCTGCCCATGCTCTCAGAGATGTCGTAGTAAAACATATAAATCAAATCAAATGTATTTATATAGCCCTTCTTACATCAGCTGATATCTCACAGTGCTGTACAGAAACCCAGCCTAAAACCCCAAACAGCAAGCAATGCAGATGTAGAAGCACGGTGGCTAGGAAAAACACCCTAGAAAGGCCAAAACCTAGGAAGAAACCTAGAGAGGAACCAGGCTATGAGGGGTGGCCAGTCCTCTTCTGGCTGTGCCGGGTGGAGATTATAACAGCACATGGCCTAGATGTTCAAATGTTAATAAATGACCAGCATTGTCAAATAATAATAATCATAGTAGTTGTCGAGGGTGCAACAAGTCAGTAACACAAGAGCAAGTGTCAGTTGGCTTTTTCATAGCCGATCTTTGAGAGTATCTCTACCGCTCCTGCTGTCTCTAGAGAGTTGAAAACAGCAGGTCTGGGACAGGTAGCACGTCCGGTGAATAGGTCAGGGTTCCAGCAGGTCTGGGACAACAGGTCTGGGACAGGTAGCACGTCCGGTGAACAGGTCAGGGTTCCATAGCTGCAGGCAGAACAGTTGGAACTGGAGCAGCAGCACGGCCAGGTGAACTGGGGACAGCAAGGAGTCATCAAGCCAGGTAGTCCTGAGGCATGGTCCTAGGGCTCAGGTACTCCGAGAGAGAGAAAGAAAGAAAGAGAAAGAGAGAATTAGAGAGAGCATATTTAAATTCACACAGGACACCGGAAAAGACAAGAGAAATACTCCAGATGTGACAGACTGACCCTAGCTCCCCGACACATAAACTACTGCAGCATAAATACTGGAGGCTGAGACAGGAGGGATCAGGAGACACTGTGGCCCCATCCGATGAAACCCCCGGACAGGGCCAAACAGGTAGGATATAACCCCACCCACTTTGCCAAAGCACAGCCCCCACACCACTAGAGGGATATCTCCAACCACCAACATACCATCCCGGGACAAGGCCGAGTATAGCCCACAAAGATCTCCGCCACGGCACAGCCCAAGGGGGTGCGCCAACCCAGACAGGAAGACCACGTCAGTGACTCAACCCACTCAAGTGACGCACCCCTCCCAGGGACGGCATGGAAGAACACCAGTAAGCCAGTGACTCAGCCCCCGTAATAGGGGTAGAGGCAGAGAATCCCAGTGGAAAGAGGGGAAACCGGCCAGGCAAAGACAGCAAGGGCGTTTCGTTGCTCCAGCCTTTCCGTTCACCTTCACACCCCTGGGCCAGACTACACTTAATCATAGGACCTACTGAAGAGATGTGTCTTCAGTAAAGACTTAAAGGTTGAGACTGAGTCTGCGTCTCTCACATGGGTAGGCAGACTATTCCATAAAAATTGAGCTCTATAGGAGAAAGCCCTGCCTCCAGCTGTTTGCTTAGAAATTCTAGGAACAATTAGGAGGCCCGCGTCTTGTGACCGTAGCGTACGTGTAGGTATGTACGGCAGGACCAAATCGGAAAGATAGGTAGGAGCAAGCCCATGTAATGCTTTGTAGGTTAGCAGTAAAACCTTGAAATCAGCCCTTGCCTTAACAGGAAGCCAGTGTAGGGAGGCTAGCACTGGAGTAATATGATCACATTTTTTGGTTCTAGTCAGGATTCTAGCAGCCATATTTAGCACTAACTGAAGTTTATTTTGTGCTTTATCCGGGTAGCCGGAAAGTAGAGCATTGCAGTAGTCCAACCTAGAAGTAACAAAGGCATGGATTAATTTTTCTGCGTCATTTTTGGACAGAAAGTTTCTGATTTTTGCAATGTTACGTAGATGGAAAAAAGCTGTCCTTGAAACAGTCTTGATATGTTCTTCAAAAGAGAGATCAGGGTCCAGAGTAACGCCGAGGTCCTTCACAGTTTTATTTGAGACGACTGTACAACCATCCAGATTAATTGTCAGATTCAACAGAAGATCTCTTTGTTTCTTGGGACCTAGAACAAGCATCTCTGTTTTGTCCGAGTTTAAGAGTAGAAAGTTTGCAGCCATCCACTTCCTTATGTCTGAAACACAGGCTTCTAGCAAGGGCAATTTTGGGGCTTCACCATGTTTCATTGAAATGTACAGCTGTGTGTCATCCGCATAGCAGTGAAAGTTAACATTATGTTTTCGAATGACATCCCCAAGAGGTAAAATATATAGTGAAAACAATAGTGGTCCTAAAACAGAACCTTGAGGAACACCGAAATTTACAGTTGATTTGTCAGAGAACAAACCATTCACAGAGACAAACTGATATCTTACCGACAGATAAGACCTAAACCAGGCCAGAACTTGTCCGTGTAGACCAATTTGGGTTTCCAATCTCTCCAAAAGAATGTGGTGATCGATGGTATCAAAAGCAGCACTAAGATCTAGGAGCACGAGGACAGACGCAGAACCTCGGTCTGACGTCATTAAAAGGTCATTTACCACCTTCACAAGTGCAGTCTCAGTGCTATGATGGGGTCTAAAACCAGACTGAAGCGTTTCGTGTACATTGTTTGTCTTCAGGAAGGCAGTGAGTTGCTGCGCAACAGCTTTTTCTACAATTTTTGAGAGGAATGGAAGATTCGATATAGTCCGATAGTTTTTTATAATTTCTGGGTCAAGATTTGGCTTTTTCAAGAGAGGCTTTATTACTGCCACTTTTAGTGAGTTTGGTACACATCCGGTGGATAGAGAGCCGTTTATTATGTTCAACATAGGAGGGTCAAGCACAGAAAGCAGCTCTTTCAGTAGTTTAGTTGGAATAGGGTCCAGTATGCAGCTTGAAGGTTTAGAGGCCATGATTATTTTCATCATTGTGTCAAGTGATATAGTACTAAAACACTTTAGTGTCTCCCTTGATCCTAGGTCCTGGCAGGGTTGTGCAGACTCAGGACAACGGAGCTTTGGAGGAATACGCAGATTTAAAGAGGAGTCCGTAATTTGCTTTCTAATGATCATGATCTTTTCCTCAAAGAAGTTCATGAATTTATCACTGCTGAAGTGAAAGCCATCCTCTCTTGGGGAATGCTGCTTTTTAGTTAACTTTGCGACAGTATCAAAAAGAAATTTCGGATACAATGGTGCATCCTCTATGGAATGACTGTAGCTAATGTTAGTTGGTTAATGCTAAACCAGTCTGGATGGCGTTGCTTTCCAGTCGAAATAGTGTGCACATGTACTATGACGAACATTTGTGACGTTCAAGGGCACTTTTTCTTTTCTTGAGGCAAGTTGAAATGTGGTAGCTGAAGTCTACGCCCCTTCGTCGGTGATTGGTCAACAGTATTATCAAATATTTTTTATAACTAACCCAAGATCGACCATAGCTTGTCGTTACCAATGGGAGAAAATGTATCATAGTTTTCAGAACAAGCAAAGAAGTGCCGAACACGAGCTAGTGAGATCCTAGCATTTATTTGCATATTTGCGTTAGGGAACGTCTACTCTTAAGTGTGTGTGTGCTCAATACGCCCTTCTAAACAACACCATTTTTTGGAAACTTTGGCAAAAGGGTAAAGTCTACAAAACGCAGTCCACTCTGTTACAGATTCTAGTTTTGGAAACAGAATACTGAATGGAGATCAAATGTTTAATCGGTGAGAAAATTTGCAGAATGTCGGCCTAAATCCATCTCACTCCATCTTCTCCCACAGCCGGACACTGGGTTTCCTCTCATCACCATGTTTGGTAGAGTGGAAACGCCACCCAGATGCTTCACATTTACAGTGTTGCAAAAAGTAACCAATTGTCATAGTTGAGTAAAAGTACAGATACCTTAATAGAAAATGACTCAAGTAAAAGTCACCCAGCAAGTATTTGGTTTTAAATATACTTAAGTATCAAAACTAAGTGTAATTTCTAAAATATATTTAAGTATCAAAAGTGAAAGTAAAAATAATTTCACATTGTTTATATAAAGCAAACCAAATGGCATGATTTTTCTAGATTTTTTTTATTTACGGATAGCCAGGGGCACACTCCAACATTCAGACATCATTTACAAATGAAGCATTTGTGTTTAGTGACTCCGCCAGATCAGAGGCAGTTGGGTGTTAGGGAAATGTATGCGTTCAACGCGGGGGACACAGCCAGAACGCATGCCTTCCCACAATTTCAACACAATGGGACACAATTCAAAAAGTATTAAAGCAAACGTTCTAGAACACTGCAGTGCGTACGCGTTTTGGAACCTTGATAAGCGCAAGTGGTAGCTGATGATGAACGTTGCTATTTTATAACAAGTTATTCTTTGTTTTAGGATTCTGCTGACCCATCCAACCCCCCTCTCTCCTACTCCACTAAACCCAACCCTCCAGATTCACTGGTTCCTGACTCTAACCATAGAGAAATACCCAGATTTAACATTGTAGTCAAGGAGGAGGAAGACTGGGACATGGATAATACTGGTAAATATTACTATAGTTACAGAATTAATAATAACAATGGGATTATATAGTTCTGTACCATACAGTGTTTCCCCCAGGATTCTTTTCACAAGTCAGTTAAGAACAAATTCTTATTTACAATGACGGCCTACCCCGGCCAAACCCGGACGACGCTGGGCCAGTTTCTACTGGTCATTGTTTTCAGGATGGTTGTATTGGTGCTAGCTAGATACCAAGCTAAAGCTAGATGCCAAGCTAAAGCTAGCTACCAAGCTAAAGCTAGATACCAAACTAAAGCTAGATACCAAGCTAAAGCTAGATACCAAACTAAAGCTAGCTACCAAGCTAAAGCTAGATACCAAGCTAAAGCTAGATACCAAGCTAAAGCTAGATACCAAGCTAAAGCTAGATACCAAGCTAAAGCTAGATACCAAGCTAAAGCTGGATACCAAGCTAAAGCTGGATACCAAACTAAAGCTAGCTACCAAGCTAAAGCTAGCTACCAAACTAAAGCTAGATACCAAACTAAAGCTAGATACCAAGCTAAAGCTAGATACCAAGCTAAAGCTAGATACCAAACTAAAGCTAGATACCAAACTAAAGCTAGATACCAAACTAAAGCTAGATACCAAACTAAAGCTAGGTACCAAACTAAAGCTAGCTACCAAGCTAAAGCTAGATACCAAACTAAAGCTAGGTACCAAGCTAAAGCTAGGTACCAAACTAAAGCTAGCTACCAAGCTAAAGCTAGATACCAAACTAAAGCTAGCTACCAAGCTAAAGCTAGCTAGCTACCCCAGAAGTTGCGGTCGAACATATAATGCTTTATTACCAACGCAGTATTGTAAACACATCGTTCGTGGCCAGTGTTGGCTTGTTTGCAGACTTTTTTTGTACAGCTTTGACAGTGACTGTACCTCCAACGACCATGTGTCAATGTTACCTGAGCACCTCGAGGGCCTCCGTCAGATACCTGGGATTAGTGATGCCTTAGAGGAACTGCAGGTAAAAGAAGAAGTTGGTGGTGGTCTGATCAATTCTGATGGAGAAGAAGTTGGGTTGGATCATCATGGTAAGTGGAGGTCCCATTCTCTCCTTTTCTTCATTAAGGGTGCGTTCATTCACTCCCCCTTATGGATTCAATAGGAATGGAGTGATGTAAGAAACTCCCTCCAGCCAATGCTTTCACTGACCCAGTATTTTGTAAATCCACGAGGGGGAGTGAGCAGGTGTACAGTTTGGGGGAAAATGGTGGGGAATCTGACTGCAGTCAAACAACAATACCATAAAAATAGAATTCCTAGGAAGGGTTTGGAACCTCTAACCCTGGCAATTTGACTGGTAAACTCATGGGTACATTCGCAATGGCTGCCTGGTATTGTGATGCAGTCATTTCCTGGTATTGTGATGCTGGATTGCACTGCTAACATTCACTCTCAGCCATATTTGCTTGCATTGCTGGTCCTGTATTTTAGAATTCGTCTGCATTTTATGCAAAAATTTATGGGATATTAGAATCCTCTTGTCCTAACCTGGGTATCTTCAGTCCACCCATTGTGACATCATTGAATTTAATGATTGGATTCTATTTCTATGAACGATCCAACATTAACTAGTTTTCTGCTTTGTTTAACCCATGCTTTGTTATTCCCATAGGAGAGAATAACCAGTAGGAGAGTCCGTCTACATCAGGAGAACCTGAAAAACAGCAGTAGTACAACACAGCTAAGAGCTCTCACTGCTGTTCAGTGTGTGGAAGAGATTGCCAAAAGCTTTCATCACTGGAAAGACACATGAGAACTCACACAGGAGATAAGCCGCAGACAGAGCAGGGTTTATCTCCTGAATGCGTCCTGAAGTGATCCTTCAAGGTGGACGATTGAGTAAATCTCTTCCCCCACACAGAGCAGGAGTGGGTTTTCTCTACTGTGTGTAACGTATGGTGTCTTTTTAAGGCTGAAGTGAAAGCAAAGCGCTTGTCACAGTCGGGGCAGGCATAAGGTTTCTCTCCAGTGTGCACTTTCTGGTGGTTTCGAAGATGTATTTTTTCACGGAACTGCTTCCCACACACAGAACAACAGTTGTTCTGTGTGTGTGCGTGGGAAGCATGCCTTAAACAAAGGCACCAAAAGTACAAACACATTTTCTGCTTTGCACTTTGTTTGCTATTCTGCAATACACTTGCAAAACACTACACACTGTGTCTTATATTAGACACTAAGTTCAAGAATGAAATCTCTTGCAATCATTGGGAAAACACTTATATTAAAACTGCAAAACATACCTGAAATTGGCAACACCCACACACACACACAAACACACTTGTGGGTCAAAGACGAGATGTGTAAATTTGGTGTCCGAAGGCCATTCATTTAACATAAAAATATAAATATGTATTAATATAATATTAAATCACTCATCTCTTACCCTTCTTTTGACACAGAAATATTTGTGTTGCAAACTATTAAATTAAGGGAGTTATTGAGCCCTAAAGTGTCAAAATGTCTTTCAGTGTAACTGTCTGGGTTACAATTCTAATGACAAAAGTGTTTTTAAAATGTAGAAATTCATCC
Organism: Salmo trutta; assembly: GCF_901001165.1. Taxonomy (NCBI): domain Eukaryota; kingdom Metazoa; phylum Chordata; class Actinopteri; order Salmoniformes; family Salmonidae; genus Salmo; species Salmo trutta. The sequence goes on from NW_021822697.1 coordinate 188,132, forward strand.
TAAAAATATAAATGAACACCCATGGCATAATTGAAGACCCATGGACCCATTGAAGACCCTCTATCAATGTGATGAGGTGAGTAAATCTCTCTGAAATATTTGATGAATTCACCTTTTCACCCTCTAGTAACCTTTGTAACAAAAACACGTCCTTCAGTACAACACAGAAAACATACAATTCATGTTATTATTTTATAAAATCTATATTAAATATGAAAAGTAAGGATAATCTTTATAGGTCAAGGTCATTACTTTATATAGGTGGCCAAGGAACTGCCTGTTAAATATGTTTATGTATGAAATCCGTCCTTCGGTATCACGCTTTTGTCCTTCAGTACAACAAAAGTTTAATGTTATACCAAAATGTCACCCATTATGCTGAATGACAGTAGCTTTGTTATCCCATGTTTTCACTCATTTACAACATTTAATCATGCAATATTATGCATATTTACTTGTATGAATACTGAATATTATCATTTTAAACTATTTTATGGCATTTTAAGGTATTTTCAAGGCACATTATCTTTATACTGTAGATGCCGTTGTCTAATAAGGAGAAGGCTGCACAGCACAGACAAATGATTAACGCAGATCCAGTTGCTAGGGAGGAAAGACTAGCCAGAAGAAAAGCAAGGCATTGTTTTCATGGTTTCAGCAACAGAATAGGATACAATAGTATATATAGCTGGGTGGATAACACTTAACATTAAGTTGCACTATTACACTGTAGTTAGTGTTTAATTGCACTGCAGTTAAGGTATAACTGATGGATTATATTAGTTAAAATAATATTACACGCACAATTATGGATTCAAAAATGGATTATGAATTATATTAGTTAATAGCGGCTTCACATTTGGGGCATTTTATGAAAAGTCGAGACTGTACAAGTTTGAATTGAAGTAGTTTGATGGGCATTTTATGTAGCAATTTTGTTTAGGTATCTTCAAATTGCATTTGTGTACCTGCATTGAATAGAAATTGACCAGTTACAGTGTAACAATGCATAATTACAACATTAACTATCATGAATCGTGTAATAATGCACCTTAATGCAACGTAAAGTGTTGCCGCAGGCTCAAATTATAGTAAAGTGATTATTATTAACATTATTAACAAAGGATGAAGTGAAAGATATTTTTTGTAGATTTTTGCATTTTTCTTCAGTGTAAGGCAGGAAGTTTTTGTAAAAAACACATCAAATAAGTGGTATTCAAAATAAAATAATGTATTTTTTTTCTGGGTAGTTATATTTCTGCCAGTGTAAGCATGGATATATAACCTTGTGATTATTAAAAATGGGCATAAAAGAAAAACTGAAACTGAATACTGAATGATGTTTTACTAGGGTACATTCATATGAATCACAATAAAAATGAATTATTGGCTTTATTCTTGAACTAATATAATGTTTTGCTACTTTCAAAACCTTATACGTCTTTGACCCTTATACAGTAATTGAACACCAATTAGTCTGAGCCTTAGCACTACAAATAGACCTCAAGTAAGCTCACCTCTGTTGTGAGAACTTTGGGCAGTTCACCTAGGGGTCATGATATGGACTGTTCAAATGTTTGATGTATTAGAATAATTAATTATGCTTATGTTATATTAATAGAAGTGGAGGGGTTATAAGACCCCTCCCTCCTTACATTTATAGGGTCCTAGACTACAGATTAACAATATATATACATTGAGGTTTTAATATTGTTCCACAGTTGTTTTCTAATTCTCTCTCTCTGCCTCATTATAAAGAGGCCCCTCTGAGAAATGTGTGACTGTGAAGAAGGAGCTCTGCAGGGGAGTGGGGGAGATAAGAGACTAGTCAGACATTCCACAATAAATCAACTTGGGGGAGTGGACATTTACTGCTGAGGCCTTAGAAAACACTGGAACTATTGTTTCTCTTGCAAGTTAGTATAGCTGTGTATGCATGGGCTTGGTATGAGGAGTAGCAGGTAATGTCATCTGGGATAATGTTAGTTTCTACCGGGCTGCTCTGGTCAGGGACTGGTTCACCAACCACATAACTTCACAGTTGTATATTCACTGTATATTCATATATCCGATTGAGGAATTATTTTCGGCTTAGCGTTGGAAAGTGTATGACCGCCAACCACATGCCCGCCTGCCTGTTCTGCAAGCAATGGAAGAGGCATGCAGAGACATTGAGGTGGGGTCAGTCCAGGGTTGGATACGGCACGCAAGGCGATATTTTCCCCATTGCCTATCCAGGGATGACATTGCTTGTGATGAGGTGATGTGGCCAGACCCTAACAGAAGGCGGGATCCATAAACCATCCACCCCATCCCTTACAATCCCTTACAATAATTCTTATTTTTACCATTGCATGGTAATTTTACAGTAATTATTTTTGTTTCCGTGAGTTTACAGTAACATATTGTATTGATTACTGTACTGTAATTCTACTTTTCTTTGTGTTTTTTTGTTGTAAAAACCTGCAATGGCAAAAAAATAAGCTGTATATATTTTTTTCTGAAGCGTTTCTATTTTTGTGTTCATTGGAATGTGAGTAGATGTACTGTACTGGAACAATCTTTCACAGAAGCCTGTATGAGCAAATTAAAAAGGTATACAAAGTACTAAACACAGCAGCGTTTTGTATAAAGTACATCAGTGTGTTGTTGCTGCTTCGAAAGAGTAATTCAAATGGTGCATGTGTGTATCATTTTGTTGCAAAAATGCCATTTTGAAAAAGGATTGTTCGGTTTTGATTGCAGAGTTTCATTTTGACATAGAAGTGAGATGTTTATCTCCAAGTGTTGTGTCTTATTTGGCTTGTGTGTAGAGTTTTGACACAATGAGCCAAATTCCGCAACAAGTGTCTAAGAAATCGCAAAAAACAGTAATACAATATTGACTTTGAATGAACATGACTCTTTTATTTAACTCCATATGAAATCATTTCTAGGTAAAGAATTAAGTACCTTGCTGTGATTGTTTTCAATTAAAATGGTCAAAAAATAGCTTCTTAGGTAAGAGCAACATCTCAAGCAAGGATTTTGCTGGGACTGTCAGCAGAGGGTTGGAACTCCCATTCTTGGTGATGCCACCAGGCAGGCCAAAACTCCATCCCAGCAAAATAGGCTGAAATTCCAAAATTCAAACAGCTCTTACACTAAAAGGGTATTATCATCATTTCACAGTATTTTTCCAACCTCTTAGTGTGGAAGTGTGTATAAAAGACAGAAAATCACATTTTTGACTGCACTGGACCTTTTAACCTATGTTTTCTCATTCACACAGACGAGAGTTCGTAGGGGAGAGCATCTACATCAGGAGAACCTAAAGAAACCTAGGGGAATCTCAAAGCTCAGAGATACAGTTGCTCTGTGTGTTGGAAAGACTGGCAATGGTTATTTGATCTGAAAAGACAAATCACAACGCACACAGGAGAGAAACCATACAGCTGTTCTGTGTGTGGGAAGAGTTTTAGACGAGCAGACCTATTGAAACAACACTTCTGGATGCATAAAGGAGATGCTGGGGAGAAACCTTACCCCTGTTCTGTCTGTGGGAAGGGTTTGACAAGATCATCAGACCTTAACATACACAATAGAGTTCATATAGGAGAGAAAACTTACAGCTGTGACGAATGTGGCCAGAGCTTCGCCACTTCTCAGAGTCTTGGGAGACACAAGAAGAGACGCCACAGCTCACTTCCCGAGGAGGAACTAGCTGCAGAGGTAAAGAGTGAAGAGAACTTCACTAGTATCAGTGATGAAGAGAAGGAGGAAACCTCTGCTGTGGATGGTAGCTCGGTGGAAGGAGGGAAACAAGGACTGGCCTGATATATCATGATGTAAAAGCTACTGTACTTCAGCAAACAAAGGAAAGGAAGGGTCCTCGACAACAATGACAAACATCATGGGAAGGGCTTACCAAGACCAACGTCAAAAAAGGACAAATTCGAGGCAGAATGGAGTTGTAGCACTCAACAAAAAAAGCAGAGTGATTTATTTTAGCTTACTTTAATCCATTGTACAGGATGATAACAGTTTGATGTCAAGATGACCTCTTCCTCAGAGTGACCTGACCATTACACTTAACTCCTATTTATAGCCTAGTGGCCCATTTGAGACACAACAATGTAAGAAAATAATAATAATATGTTTCAAGGTCAAATAAATTATTACATTTTTTATTTAACCTTTATTTAACTAGGCAAGTCAATTTACAATGACGGCCTACCACGGCCAAACCTTAACCCGGACGACGCTGGGCCAATTGTGCGCTGCCCTATGGGACTCCCAATCACGGCCGGTTGTGTTACAGCCTGGAATCAAACCAGGGTCTGTAGTGACATCTCTAGCACTGATATACAGTGCTTTAGACCACTGCGCCACTTGGGAGCAGCACAATGGCAAATTAAAGCCATGAAAGTCAAAAGTTTGGACACACCTACTCATTCAAAGGTCTTTAATTATTTCTACATTGGCCTTTGTGACAGCTTTGCACACTCTTGGCATTCTTTCAACCAGCTTCTTGAGGAATGCTTTTCCAACAGTCTTGAAGGAGTTCCCACATATGCTGAGCACTTGTTGGCTGCTTTTCCTTCACTCTGCGGTCCAACTCAACCCAAACCGTCTCAATTGGGTTGAGGTCGGGTGATTGTGGAGGCCAGGTCATCTGATACAGCACTCCATCACTCTCCTTGGTCAAATAGCCCTTACACAGCCTGGTGGTGTGTTTTGGGTCATTGTTCTGTTGAAAAACAAATGATAGTCCCACTCAGCGCAAACCAGATGGGACGGCGTATCGCTGCAGAATGCTGTGGGAGCCACGCTGGTTAAGTGTGCCTTGAATTCTAAATAAACAGTGTCACCAGTAAAGCACCATCACACCTCCTTGCTTCACGGTGGGAACCACACATGCGGAGATCATCCGTTCACCTACTCTGCCTCTCACATAGACACGGCGGTTGGAACCAAAAATCTCAAATTTGGACTCATCAGGCCAAAGTACAGATTTCCACCGGTCTAAAGTCCATTGCTCGGGTTTCTTGGCCCAAGCAAGTCTCTTCTTCTTATTGGTGTTGTTTAGTAGTGGTTTCTTTGCAGCAATTTGACCATGAAGGCCTGATTCACGCAGTCTCCTCTGAACAATTGATGTTGAGATGTGTCTGTTACTGTCACGGCTGTTCGAAGGATTGGACCAAAATGCAGCGTGTTCGTAGTTCCACATATTTATTAGACGTGAAACTGAATGCAATACATAAATAACTTGAAAAAACAACAAACCGTGACGCAGAGAGGAAAACACACTACTCAAAAGATAACCCACAAACAACATGCAGAAAAAACCCTACTTAAATATAATCTCTAATCAGAGGCAATGAGGATCAGCTGCCTTCAATTAGAGATCAACCCAAAACAATCCAAACATAGAAATAGAAAAACTAGAACATAAACATAGAAATAGAAAACATAGAACAACCCAAAACACCCCCTGTCACGCCCTGCCCTACTCTACTATAGAAAATGACATCTTAATAGGGTCAGGACGTGACAGTACCCCCCCAAAGGTGCAGACTCTGAATGAAAAAAAACAAAAAAAAACAACCACAAAACACAAAGGGAGGGTAGGGTGGGTGACTAATGTCTATGGCGGCGGCTCCGGAGGAACCAGACCATGGATCATCGCCGGAGGCTTCGGACCGCCAACCGCCGCTGAAGACTCTGGGCTAAAGGCCGCCGCTGAAGACACTGGGCTGCAGACCGCCGCTGAAGACACTGGGTTGCAGACCGCCGCTGAAGACACTGGGCTGCAGACCGCCGCTGAAGACTCTGGGCTGCAGACCGCCGCTGAAGACACTGGGCTGCAGACCGCCGCTGAAGACACTGGGCTGCAGACCGCCGCTGAAGGCTCTGGGCTGCAGACCGCCTCTGAAGGCTCTGGGTTGCAGACCGCCGCTGAAGGCTCCTTACGAGGAGCAGGAATCGGTCTCACCGGACTGGGGAGACGCACTAAGGGCCGAGTGCTCACAGCAGGCACTGGCCGTACCGGGTTATGGATGCATACTGAAGGCTTTTTTCGAGGAGCAGGAATCGGTCTCACCGGACTGGGGAGACGCACTAAGGACCGAGTGCTCACAGCAGGCACTGGCTGTACCGGGTTATGGATGCGCACTGGAGGAAGAGTGCGAGGAGCAGGAACAGGACACCCCGGACTGGGCAGGCGCACTGGAGGCCTGATGCGTGGGGCTGGCATAGGAGGCGCCAGACTAGTGACTAGTAAATACTTGAAAACACAAAACCAACAAACCGTGACGCAGAGAGGAAAACACACAACTTAAAAGATAATAACCCACAAACAACAATGCGAAAAACCCCTACTTAAATATGATCTCTAATCAGAGGCAATGAGGATCCAATTAGAGATCAACTCCAAACAATCCCAACATAGAAATAGAAAAACTAGAACATACACATAGAAATAGAAAACATAGAACAACCCAAAACACCCCCTGTCACGCCCTGCCCTACTCTACTATAGGAAATGACATCTTACTAGGGTCAGGACGTGACAGTTACTTGAACTCTGAAGCATTTATTTGGGCTGCAATTTCAGGTGCAGTTAACTCTAATGAACTTATCTTCTGCAGTAGAGATAACTCTGGGTCTTCCTTTCCTGTGACGGTCCTCATGAGAGCCAGTTTCATCATAGCGCTTGATGGTTTTTGCGACTGCACTTGAAGAAACAAAGTTCTTGACATTTTCCGTATTGACTGACCTTCATGTCTTAAAGTAATGATGGACTGTTGTTTCTCTTTGCTTATTTGAGCTGTTCTTGCCGTAATATGGACTTGGTCTTTTACCAAATAGGGCTATCTTCTGTATACCACCCCTACCTTGTCACAACACAACTGATGGGCTCAAACGCATTAAGAAGGAAAGAAATTCCACAAATTAACTTTTAACAAGGCACACCTGTTAATTGAAATGCATTCCAGGTGACTATCTAATGAAGCTGGTTGAGAGAATGCCAAGAGTGTGCAAAGCTGTCATCAAGGCAAAGGGTGGTTACTTTGAAGAATCTCAAATATAAAATATATTTTGATTTGTTTAACACTTTTTTGGTTACTTCATGATTTCATATGTGTTATTTCATAGTTTTGATGTCTTCACTATTATTCTACAATGTAGAAAATAGTCAAAATAAAGAAAAACCCTGGAATGAGTAGGTGTGTGTCATCATTTGACTGGTACTGTGCAGGTAACTATCTTGGCATTTTAACTATAGACTCTTACCAATGTATGGATTATGGTGATTCACGGCAGACAAAAACTTTCAGAATAATCCTTCCCACTGGGCTTCAACCAGTCCAGACTGCTTTAGCCACAAAAGACAGAGCTGTATTTAGGACAACATTATTATTGAGACCTGTAGCTACACGTTGCATGTTGTCCATGATGAACATATGACTAAATCCAATGGATCTTTCAAATATCCACGGTAACAGAGAGCAGGAGGTGCCATTTGACAGAGAAGCCTTGAGTGACAGAATGGACTCTTTCTGGTGAATGTCCAAGCCCCCTTATTATCTCAACCATCATGGCTTCTTCTTCGATGAGGTTTAACAGCAGTTGGCATCCAATAAATGTTGCATTACCGCCACCTACTGGACTGGAGTATAACTCCCTTATACTTTGCTTGAAAAAAATAAACAAATACCCTATCCCATCTAACACTCAGTAAAAAATGCTATAAATAAACCACCCTACTCTATTTTTATCTATTTAAATCTATTTATTCCTACTTCAGGCCAAATACCTCTCTGGAGCTGCCACCACAACCTCTATTTTCTGCGATTACGTTCCATCCCTGCAGTACAGTTTATAACCATTGCTATAAATGCTAAAAATCCAATCTTACTGAAACATATATCACTCCTCGGCCTATCCCTCTGGACTGGTACAGATCTATTACTCACACCCCTCTCAGGATCCCTCCCCCTTGACCCATCTTCCTCTACTTCCTTCACTGCCTCAGCATATGACAACTTCTGCACTACTCTAACCCTGGAAATCTCAACCTGCCTCTCTCACACCGGACATCTCTGATCCCCAGACCCATAGGCACCCTTACACATACCACTACTTTCCCCAATGCTGCACATTCCTTTGTCGGCAGGTAGGGGCTGCAGGTAGCCTAGTGGTTAGAGCGTTGGACTGGTAACCAAAAGGTTGCAAGATCAAATCTTTGAGCTGACAAGGTAAAAATATGTCCTTCTGCCCCTGAACAAGGCAGTTAACCCACTGTTCCTAGGCTGTCATTGAAAATAAGAATTTGTTCTTAACTGACTTGCCTAGTTAAATAAAGGTAAAAAATAAAAACACCTAGGAACCTCCCTGCTACACAATGCTGCCATAAGCTTGACACCTGTAACAACGTATTGTATTCAGCACAAAAGCTTGTACAGGATCATTTGTATATCCTAACATCACTTAGGCAAAGACTCAACATCAAAGAACAGACAACGACTCTTCTGTTTCACCACTCATAACACCGTCTGTGTCGCAAACAAGCGACGAGCATCCCAAACACCGGGAATCTTCTCCTTCAGTTGCTCAACTTTCACATTTACCACTACCCCAGTAATCACTCCTTTCAATGGTGCCCTTTTCTTGAGAGCAAAAACAATTCACATTTCTTGCCCCCATTCGTTTAACACGGAGCACCTGCTCCCTCTGACCAGCAGAAACACAAACAATTATCAGAAGACCACTTCTGGTTACCCTCACCAATTCCACAGCACCCAACTCTGTTTTCACCCAGCCTGAAACCACTAATGGATCAGCCATAAGGCAGGGGTCCACTTTTTCCAAAAAACTTCACTCCTACTGTCACAGACTCATCTTTATCCTGACCCTCAGTGCCTCGGGCTCCGAGAACTTCACCACACCTACCACCTCTGATACTTCACCCTCATTAACTCACATTTCTCCTCCTGTCTTCAGCTCACTCTACTTTCTACCATTCTTCTTTAACAAAAATCGGTTTTAATTCATTTCTACCAGCATGTCACTTGTGCAACCAGAACTCTAGACCACTTGATGTACGGTTTTATCTTTAGTTCATTCAGTACAAACATAGTTCACTGTTTTATCTTTTGTTTTATATGTAATGTGGGTGCTTTGGTGTGTTTGGACCCCAGGAAGAGTAGCTACCTTGACAGCAGCTAATGGGCATCCCTAATAAATACAAATACAACATTTGGCAAATCTAACCATAATTCAATCCTCCTGATTCCTGCTTACAAGCTAAAACTAAAGCAGGAAGTACCAGTGACTCGCTCAATACGTAAGTGGTCAGATGACGCAGATGCTACGCAACAGGACTGTTTTGCTAGCATAGACTAGAATATGTTCCGGGATTCAGCCAATTCTGTATACTTCTGGCCCTTCTTTAGACACTGTGTTAACAACCCTCCAGACGAATTTCAATGCCATACAACTCTCCTTCCGTGGCCTCCAACTGCTCTTAAATACAAGTAAAACTAAATGCATGCTCTTCAACCAATCGCTGCCTGCACCTGCCCGCCCGTCCAGTATCACTACTCTGGACGGTTCTGACTTAGAATATGTGGACAACTACAAATACCTAGGTGTCTGGCTAGACTGTAAACTCTCCTTCCAGACTCACATCAAACATCTCCAATCCAAAGTTAAATCTAGAATTGGCTTCCTATTTCACAACAAAGCATCCTTCACTCATGCTGCCAAACATACCCTCGTAAAACTGACCATCCTACCGATCCTCGACTTCGGCGATGTCATTTACAAAATAGCCTCCAATACCCTACTCAATAAACTGGATGTAGTCTATCGCAGTGCCATCCGTTTTGTCACCAAAGCCCCATATACTACCCACCACTGCGACCTGCACGCTCTCGTTGGCTGGCCTTCGCTTCATACTCGTCGCCAAACCCACTGGCTCCAGGTCATCTACAAGACCCTGCTAGGTAAAGTCCCCCCTTATCTCAGCTCGCTGGTCACCATAGCAGCACCCACCCGTAGCACGCGCTCCAGCACGTATATCTCACTGGTCACCCCCAAAGCCAATTCCTCCTTTGGCCACCTCTCCTTCCAGTTCTCTGCTGCCAATAACTGGAACGAACTACAAAAATCTCTGAAACTGGAAACACTTATCTCCCTCTAGCTTTAAGCACCATCTGTCAGAGCAGCTCACAGATTTCTGCATCTGTACATAGCTCATCTATAATTAGCCCAAACAACTACCTCTTCCCCTACTGTATTTATTTATTTATTTTGCTCCTTTGCACCCCAGTATTTCTACTTTGCACATTCATCCACTGCAAATCTACCATTCCAGTGTTTTACTTGCTATATTGTATTTACTTCGCCACCATGGCCTATTTATTGCCTTTACCTCCCTTATCTCACCTCATTTGCTCACATTGTATATAGACTTATTTTTTCTACTGTATTATTGACTATGTTTGTTTTACTCCATGTGTAACTCTGTGTTGTTGTATGTGTCGAACTGCTTTGCTTTATCTTGGCCAGGTTGCAGTTGTAAATGAGAACTTACCTGGTTAAATAAAGGTGAAATAAAAAATAAATAAAAAATAAATGGCATTGAGGAGTATACCATCTCAGTCACAGGCTTCATCAAGAAGTGCATTGACGATGTCATCCCCACAGTGAACGTACATCCATGTCCCAACCAGAAGCCATGGATTACAGGTAACATCCGCACCGAGCTAAAGGCTAGAGCTGCCACTTTCAAGGAGCGGGACAACACTGAAGCATGCATGAGAGCACCAGCTGTTCCGGATGACTGTGTGATCCTGCTTTCTGTTGCCGATGTGAGCAAGACCTATAAACAGGTCAACATTCACAAAGCCGCAGGGCCAGACAGATTACCAGGACATCTACATGCGCGGACCAACTAGCACGTGTCCTCACTGACTTTTGACAGGTTGAATGAGTTGGCGTGTCCAAACTTTTGACTGGTACTGTATATACTAGGCTGTGTCAGAGGAAGGCCCAACAAATTGTCAAAGACTCCTGTCACCCAAGTCATAGACTGTTCTCTCTGCTACCGCATGGAAAGTGGTACCGGAGCGCCAAGTCGATGTCCAAAAAGCTCCTTATCAGCTTCTACCACCAAGCCATAAGACTGCTGAACAATTCATCAAATGGCCTTCCGGACTATTTACATTGACCCCCCTCCTTTATTTTTACACTGCTGCTACTCGCTGCTTATTATCTATGCATAGTCACTTTGCCCCTACCTACATGTACAAATTACCTCAACTAACCTGTAACCCCGCACATTGACTCGGTACCGATTTGGTAGATGCCAGGTGCAGAGAGAGGCTAGAGGGGCTCAGAGATATAGAATTAGTCATGATGTATCGTATGCAGAGGCTGTTAAGACAGATTGCTGAAACTGCAGTGAGGACTGATTGAACAACTGGACCTAATGTTGGTTGTGTTTCTGCTGGTCCTGGCTGGTGTTTCTGCTGGTTTGGAGGTTCTGTTCAGAAATCTTGCTCTCATGAATGTCTGGTGTCAAAGGACACTTTGATAATGAATAAAGTTGAATTCATAGCTTTTATTGGTAAGGTTATCAATACGACTCGGGTTGTGGAAAGAAGAAATGCCAGATTGAAGATTATTGTGGAGACATAGAGATATTGGGTGTAACAGATGTTACATTTGAAATGGTTCTTGACATGCTGAACAATACTAAGGGGAAGTGTCTCAGCATGATATACATACAGTTTAATGGGCTAGGAGGGTTGGGGAGTGTTTTGGGAGGGAGGGGGGTGGTTGAAGTTAGTATTTGGCTGATATGATATTTTCATGGTAGTACAGAATTGGTCAGATCATGATTGATCGTACATTCCAGCACAGTAGGTGGCGGCGTGCACTTAAACGTTTGTTTGCGGACCGCCATGATGCCATAGAAAAAGATGAACTGGTGGTGGCGGTAATGCAGAATGAGTCGGCAGCAGAGTCTGGTATGGACCGGAAGTTAGACCGGAAGGAGGAAATGACTAATGTAGCTAGCTGGTAGCTAACCATGAATATATTATTTAGTGTACAGGTAAATATTGTCAATAATTCCTCAGGTTTCTATCAAACTGTAACGTTAGTAACAAGCTAGTGTCCCAAAGAGCCTTCTGCTGATTTGAGGTAATGCGGATAGACAGAATAATCTAACCCGGAAGCTGGCCGGGAAGAAAGAAGATGCTTATGTTGATAGCTAGCTAGCTTAGTTTGGTAGTGTGTGAAATGTGTCCGATATCATTTGATGTCGTTTAAATTAGACTTTGATATTGCCCAACTCGGACTATATACGTGGAACTAGCGATATTTTCAACGACCATTTCATATAGTTTTGCTATCGAGTCTAGGAAAGTAAATTATCTAGCTACCGTTGGCCTAGCTAGATAGCTAGCTGAGTTGTATGGAAAGTAATCCGCTAGCTAATGTGACCTCGTGGTGAACAGTCGGGGATTTGAGAAGAATCTGCTTTAGTTTAATTGAGTGACCCAAAACGTTCATAGGAAACTATTTCTGAAGAATTCACGATGAATGAGGTGAGAATGTCTATAGCTAATGCTAAACCAGTCGGGATGGCTATGCCTAAAGTATCAGCTAGTTAGCTAATTCATTTAGCTATTTATTAAAGTGGCAATCATCAGTTGAAACAATCACAAAGCGTCTTGCTTCCCCTCTTTAAAGCTAATAAAAGCTGAGGGGTGGGCTGAAGAAATGTAACCACTCTCAAATTCATAAACAGGGCTATTGATGCAAGGACTGACCATCCATGATATGAAAATTATAGTTTTAACCATGTTTTGAGGTTATACAGTGTTTGTTTACATTTACTTTGTTTACAAACATTGGAGTAAAACAAGTTTATATTTTGGGTTCTGATGGGGAACCACAGAATGGGTCAATGGGTATATGTAACTAATTAATTCTTATTCTTTGTTTTAGGATTCTGCTGACCCATCCAACCCCCCTCTCTCCTGCTCCACTGAACCTAATCCTCCAGATTCACTGGTTCCTGACTCTAACCATAGAGAAATACCCAGATTTAACATTGTAGTCAAGGAGGAGGAAGACTGGGACGTGGATAATACTGGTAAATAAACATGCTTAATTAAATCTCAGAGATATACAGTTCCATTCCATATATAGCAGTTTAATTGGTAACACTTTATTTGGATAGTCCACCTGTAGATTTTCTACAGACTATCAGTAGCATGTCAACTAATACATTTACATTGTAGTAATTTAGCAGACTCTCTGATCCAGAGCCACTACAGTAATGAGTCATTTAGCAGACTCTCTGATCCAGAGCCACTACAGTAATGAGTCATTTAGCAGACTCTCTGATCCAGAGCGACTTCCAGTTAGTTACTTTTTCACACTTTTTTTTTGTACTTGTCCTCCGTGGGAATCGAACCACAACCCTGGCGTTACAAGTGCCATGACCTACCACCTGAGCAAACTATCTGTCAACCAGCCCTAACCTTACCCTTATTCTAAATATAACCCTTGGCCTAGCCTTACCCTTATTCTAAACATAACCCTGGCCCTAACCTTACCGTTATTCTAAACATAACCCTAACCGTAACCTTGGCAAGCAGTTGCTTATCAACAGATAGTGTGACTATCTGTATAGCAGCTACAGATGGACTATCTGCTTAATTCAATATCACCTGTACATAGCCCATCTGTAAATAGCCCATCCAACTACCCCATCCCCATATTGTTTTTTTTCTTCTCCTTTGCACCGCAGTATCTCTACTTGCACATTCATCTTCTGCACATCTATCACTCCAGTGTTTAATTGCTAAATTGTAGTTACTTTGCAACTATGGCCTATTTATTGCCTTACCTCCCTAATCTTACCTCATTTGCACATACTGTATATAGACTTTTCTATTGTGATATTGACTGTATGTTTGTTTATTCGATGTGTAACTCTGTGTTGTTGCTTTGCTTTATCTTGGCCAGGTCACAGTTGTAAATGAGAACTTGTTCTCAACTGGCCTACCTGGTTAAATAAAGGTGAAATAAATAATAATAATAGTTTAAAAAGGGAGGTAGGCTACAGAGGCGAAATAATTACAATTTAGCATTAATACTGGAGTGATAGATGTGCAGATGATGTGCAATTATGTTTATATCCTGTTTTACTGACTTCATATGTATATACTTTATTCTAGTCAATGGTCATCCTATTTAACTACTGCTGTACACACCTTTTCTATTCATATACTGTCTGTACTGTCTATACACACCTTTTTCTATTCATATACTGTCTATACACACCATCCTATTTAACTACTGCTGTACACACCTTTTCTATACATATACTGTCTATACAAACCATCCTATTTAACTACTGCTGTACACACCGTTTCTATTCATATACTGTCCATACTGTCTATACATACCATTATATATATATTCCGGACTGTTCTGATACATTTTGGTGGGATTTGTATATATTGTTTTATATTGTTAGGTAACATAAGCATTTAGCTTCACCTGCTATAACAACGGCAGAATACTCTGTGTACACAACCAATAACATTTGATTTGATTTGGAGGTTTAAAATATCCCTCTGGTGGTTAGCTTAGTGCTAACTGTGCCAGGTTATCTCATGGGAAAAGCTAACGTAGAATTTTCGAGAAAAGTATGGACCCTATAATTTCACAATATTTATTTTCTGTTTAGTCAGGAACAAACATTTTGACTTAGTCAGGGTGTTGACTAATTTGAGTTAATCCATACTCATGTCTTTACCACAGCAGAGAGACCTGACCACTGCTCTGAGAGCGAAGGGAGTCCCTCTACATCAGGACTACCTGAACAACACCAGAAGAATCACACAGCTAAGAAGATTCACTGCTGTTCAGTGTGTGGAAAAAACTGTCACAAGTTATCAAAACTACAAATACATATGAGAACTCACACAGGAGAAAAACCTTACTCCTGCTCTGTCTGTGGGAAACAATTCAGTGAGAAAGGAAACCTGAAAAAACACCAGACGTTGCACACAGGAGAGAAACTGTACAGTTGCTCCGTGTGTGGGGAAAGTTTCTCTTCATCGTCAAATCTTACCAAACACCTGAGAACGCACACAGGAGAGAGTCAAGTGTCTGTAGCTGTAGAAGAGTCTGGTCTTTCACCAGCACTGGTTATTAAAGTGAAAGAGGAGGAAGAGGATCCTGCTTTTGGTAAGTTAAAGGGACTTATTCTGTAAGGGCTTGAATTGCAAAACATTTGTTTTTATCAATCTTTGCATTACTTTGTTATTCGAAGGGGAAAAATATGTATAGTTACAGTTCCACATTTTTGCATAGTTTATCCATCCCATCTTATCCCACAGCAGAGAGACATTACCACTGCTTTGACAGTGAAGGGAGTCCCTCTACATCAGGACTACCTGAACAACACCAGGAGAATCACACATCTAAGAAGATTCACTTTTGTTCAGTGTGTGGAAAAAACTGTCACAAGTTATCAAAACTACAAATACATATGAGAACTCACACAGGAGAAAAACCTTACTCCTGCTCTGTCTGTGGGAAGCAATTCAGTGACAAAGGAAACCTGAAAAAACACCAGACGTTGCACACAGGAGAGAAGCTGTACAGTTGCTCCGTGTGCGGGGAGAGTTTCTCTTCATCGTCAATTCTTACCAAACACCAGAGAACGCACACAGGAGAGAGTCATGGTCTGACACCAGCACTGGTTATTAAAGTGAAAGAGGAGGAAGAGGATCCTGCTTTTGGTAAGTTTAAGGGACTTATTCTGTAAGGGCATGAATTGCCAAACCTTTTTATTTTTTATCAATCTTTGCATCACTTTCAGTTATTCAAAGGAAATATATATATATATAGTTAGTTAGTTCCACATTATGTATTGTTTATCCATCCCATCTTATCCCACAGCAGAGAGACATGACCACTGCTCTGACAGTGAAGGGAGTCCCTCTACATCAGCACTACCTGAACAAAACCAGGGGAATCATACAGCTAAGAAGATTCACTGCTGTTCAGTGTGTGGAAAAAACTGTCAGAAGTTATCAAAACTACAAATACATATGAGAACTCACACGGGAGAAAAACCTTACTCCTGCTCTGTCTGTGGGAAGCAATTCAGTGACAAAGGAAACCTGAAAAAACACCAGACTGTGCACACAGGAGAGAAGCTGTACAGTTGCTCTGTGTGTGGGGAGAGTTTTTCTTCATCGTCAAATCTTACCAAACACCTGAGAACGCACTCAGGAGAGAGTCAAGTGTCTGTAGCTGTAGAAGTGTCTGGTCTTTCACCAGCACTGGTTATCAAAGTGAAAGAGGAGGAAGAGGATCCTGCTTTTGGTAAGTTAAAGGGACTTATTCTGTAAGGGCTTGAATTGCAAAAATGTTTTTTAATAATGTTTTATATTACTTTCAGTTATTCAAAGGAAAAAATATATAGTGACAGTTCCACATTTTCGCATAGTTTATCCATCCCATCTTATCCCACAGCAGAGAGACATGACCATTGCACTTACAGTGAAGTGACTCCCTCTACATCAGGAGAACTTAAAAAAAAACAGGAGAATCACACAGCAAAGAGCTCTCACTGCTGTTCAGTGTGCGGAAGAGATTGCCAAAAGCTATCATCACTACTAATACACATGAGAATACACACAGGAGAAAAGCCATACCCTTGCTCTGTGTGTGGAAAGCAGTTCCGTGTAAAAAGACATCTTCAAGACCACCAGAAAGTGCACACTGGAGAGAAACCTTATGTCTGCTCCAAATGTGACAAGAGGTTTGGTTTCGCCTCAGCCTTGAAAAGGCACCAGTGGTTACACGCAGAAGAGAAACCTTACTCCTGCTCTGTGTGTGGGAAGGGTTTCGGCCGTCCAGATCAGTTAAAGGACCACTCTCTGCAACACGCAGGGAAACCCCACTGCTGTTCTGTGTGTGGGAAGTGTTTCAGCCGTCCAGATCAGTTAAAGGACCACTCTCTGCAACATGCAGGGAAACCCCACTACTGTTCTGTGTGTGGGAAGTGTTTCAGTGAGAAGGGGTATCTTGAAGACCACCAGTCAGTGCACACTGGAGAGAAACGACACCCTTGTCCTGTCTGTAAGAAGAGTTTTGTAAGATTAGCCGGCCTTAAAGTCCACCACAGATATCATACAGGAGAGAAACCTTACAGCTGCGCTAAATGCGGCCAGAGCTTCATTAGTTCTCAAAAACTTCAAAGACACCATAAAACTCATGCTGGTTTACCACCTGTTGAGTTTCAAAACCCTGTTACAATTGAAGGAGAGAGGGAGGGAGAAGATGAGGAAGAGGAAGTTGGTGGTCTGATTAATTCAGATGGAGAAGAGGTTGGTTGGGATCTTCATCGTCTCGGTAAGTGGAAGCAGAACAGCCATGAATTACATTAATACAATATTGACTTTGAATGAACATCGCTCTTTTATTTAAAAATCCAATGCGGCCATTTTTAACTCCATATGAAGTCATTTCTGGGTAAAAATTAAGTACCTTGCTGTGATTGTTTTCAATTAAAATGGTCAAAAATAAACAGAAATAGCTTCTTAGATAAGAGCAATATCTCAAGCAAGAATTTTGCTAGGACTGTCTGGGAGTTGTCTGAGTAGGGAGGGGAAAACTGAAAACGAGCTGTTATTAGCAGAGAGGGTTGGAACTCTCTTGGTGATGTCACCAGGCAGGCCAAAACTCCATCCCACCAAAACAGGCTGAAATTTCAAATTCAAACAGCTCTTACACTAAAAGGGTATTAAACTCATTTCACAGTATTTTTCCAACCTCATAGTGTGTTAATGTGTATAAAAGACAGGAAATCACATTTTTGACTGCATTGGACCTTTTAACCTATGTTTTCTCATTCACACAGACGAGAGTTCGGAGGGGAGAGCCTCTACATCAAGAGAACCTAAAAAAACCTAGGGGAATCTCAAAGCTCACAGATACAGTTGCTCTGTGTGTGGGAAAGACTGGCAACGGTTATTTGATCTGAAAAGACAAATGACAATGCACACAGGAGAGAAATCGTACAGCTGTTCTGTGTGTGGGAAGAGTTTTAGACGAGCAGACCTTATAAAACCACACCTCTGGACACACAAAGGAGATGCATTGGGGAGAAACCTTAACCCTGTTCTGTCCGTGGGAAGGCTTTAGCAAGATCATCAGACCTTTATAATGCACAATAGAGTTCACACAGAAGAGAAACCTTACAGCTGTGCTGAATGTGGCCAGAGCTTTTTGCCATAGTTTGTACATTTGCGTTGTTATATTGCTTATATAGGTCTATCTCATTAGTAGCTTATTAATAATTTTAGGTAATGTAAGAATGATGCATTTAATTGTTTTTCCTTACTTTGTGTATAATTATCTCTAGTGATTTTCTCCATGAGGGTGGTGAAGACCCAACAACATATTATTATTATAGTATCCCTTCCTCGTAACCATGTTTGCCAGTGACAGTCTCTTCCCATTCAAATATTTTTGTTCATTAAAAAGTTCAGTAATATACCCATGTAATTCCAGCTCATATTGTGAGGGTTGTTTTCCCAATGCTTTTTCAGTGCGTCTGTCTTATCTATAAAAGTGAATCCTCGTGATTGTATTGTCCTTCCTTTTTAGACCACTTAGGCCTAATAAAATACTTCAAATAGTAGGCTAACCGCTGAGTCTGGGTTTTTGTTTTTTCTGTGGTGACTTAAAGAAGAGTAAAACTTAAGGCCTCAACATCATCTGAATTTCTGTCTCTGTCCATTTCGGAATTGCTGAACGAATAGGCCTACCTCATCGCAGCTCGTTTTCTTATACAGTTGCTTATACTTAAGAGCTAAGTGTTAATTATTAAAGAACAATCATTTGTGAATTTACTGAACGTGAATGTAATAATGTGTGTGTGTGTGTGGCTTCAAAAGTTAAAACTCATGTCGACATTCATTATGATTGAAGGAGAATGCTGTTCTAACCCAGTTACACAAATCCACAAGGAGTCATTAGAAACCATCCTTATTGAAGGAGAATGCTGTTCTTACCCAGTTACACAAATCCACAAGGAGTCATTGGAAACCATCCTTATTGAAGGAGAATGCTGTTCTAACACAGTTACACAAATCCATAAGGAGTCATTAGAAACCATCCTTATTGAAGCCAGTCGGCCATCAGCTCCACTCTCGGACAGATTCATGTGTAGATCCTAAACGTTTGTGGGCAACGTTTGTCCCCGTTTGAAGTTAATTTAATGTATTGTTTACAGTTATAGTGTAGTGGCTTTTCTGTCATTCATCTAAAAAATAAACAAATCTTTTCCCCAACAAGGTTGACATGCTGAAATCACCACTGGACAACACTGGTATTGAAAGCTGTAGCTACACGTTGCATGTTGTCCATGATGAACATGTTCATATATCCAATGGATCTTTCAAATGTTCACGGTAACAGAGAGCAGGAGGTGCCATTTGACAGAGAAGCCTTGAGTGACAGAATGGACTCTTTCTGGTGAATGTCCAAGCCCCCTTATTATCTCAACCAATCATGGCTTCTTCTTCGATGAGGTTTGAAGGTGGTTGTCATCCAGTAAATGTTGCATTACCGCCACCTACTGGACTGAAGTACAATGCCCTTATACTTTGCTGGAAAAAAATAAACAAATACCCTATCCCATCTAACACTCAGTAAAATAAAAAAGGAAACACCACCCTACTCAATATTTATCTATGTAAATCTATTTACTTCAGGTCAACAACCTGAAAGGATGGGACACCACCACTTAACACACCCTGTAACTCTTCTGATGTCAAGTCTCACACACCCAAATACCTCTGCAGCTGCCACCACAACCTCTATTTTCTGCGATTACGTTCCATCCCTGCAATACAGTTGATAACCATTGCTATAAATCCTAAAAATCTAATCTTACTTAACCATATACAGTACCAGTCAAAAGTTTGGACACATCTACTCATTACAGGCCTTTTCTTTATTTTTACTATTTTCTACGTTGTAGAATAATAGTGAAGACATCAAAACTATGAAATGACACATATGGAATCCCGTAGTAACCAAAAAAGTGTTAAATAGATTTGAGATTTTTGAGATTCTTCAAAGTAGCCACCCTTTGCTTTGCTGATAGGGTTGCACACTCTTGGCATTCTCTCAACCAGCTTCATGAGGAATGTTTTTCCAACAGTCTTGAAGGAATCCCCACATATGCTGAGCACTTGTTGGCTGCTTTTTCTTCACTCTGCGGTCCATCTCATCCCAAACCATCTCAATTGGGTTGAGGTCGGGTGATTGTGGAGGACAGGTCATCTGATGGAGCACTCCATCACTCTCCTTCTTTGTCAAATAGCCCTTAACTGGCCACCATAATCTCAGTACAATCAGCACGAATCCTGGGGATGTAGCACTCAACAGTGCATCCCACGTGTAAAGCAGCTGCTGCCCAGCTTGCAGCCTCCTTCTTCTTCTCTCGTATATTGGCAATTATAAACTGGGTGGTTTGAGCCCTGAATTCTGATTGGCTCAAAACCATGGTATATCAGACCGTATACCACGGGTATGACAAACCATTTAGTTTTACTGCTGTAATTACATTGGTAACCAGTTTATAATAGCAATAAGGCTCCTCAGGGGTTTTTACATTTATATTTTAGTCATTTAGCAGACGCTTTATCCAGAGCGACTTACTGTAGTGAATACATACATTTCATTTTCATTTCATGCATTTTATTTTATTTTTTGTACTGGCCCCCCGTGGGAATCGAACCCACAACCCTGGCGTTGCACACACACCATGCTGGCGTTGCAAACACCATGCTCTACCAACTGAGCCACAGACAAATCCTTTACAGTGCTTCCTCTGCAGTGGTTTGGGAGCGAAAGTATACCACAGCTAATGTCTGTGTCCAGGTACTCCGCGTTGCGTCATACATAAGACCAGCCCTTAGCCGTGGTATATTGGCCATATACCACACCTCATCGGGCCTTATTGCTTAATTGCAGAATTTAATGGGCATCCCACCACCTACTGTGCGGGATGGAAACCGGATTCTCCCCCAGAAAACTGAACAAACAACCAAAAAGTACCTAGAATAATCGAAATCAGACAACAGATCCCCACACAGGCTCAACGGGATGCTGGGAGGGCGGGCCGTCTTCCGGCAAGTCTTTCGTTGTAAAAAGTCCCTGATACTTTTCTGCTGCATCTACAATAATGTCGTACAGTTTATAACTGTGGCAATGAACGCCACAAAATCTACCTTTTTAACACACCGGAGATGTTTTGACTGGCAGCAAACATTTACTACAGGCTGTGGTGCGTCCACTACCATATCTTCACAAACATCACTTGTTTTCTCAATTCTTTTAATCGCCTCTGCATAGGAGATTTGATTGGTCGCTCTAACTTTTTCCACCTCAATCTCCTTCACCCTTACAGGACACTCCAGGAACTCAGGAGCGTGATCCCCACCACAAGTGCAACACCGTCGTCCTTCTACACACCGTTCTTCATTATACTCCGCCAGTCTGCACACACTTGAAACATGGACAAATCCTTTACAGTGCTTTGTCTGCAGTGGTTTGGGAATGAAAGCTCTTACAGTGTATCTGACATAACCAAGCTTCACATGTGTAGGTAGATGCTCTTCATCATAAAACAACAGGACCGACAGACTTTCTTCTGTTTCTTCATTCACCCAGCGGGTCAGACCCCGGACACCAACCATACCAGGAATTCTCTTCATGTATTCAACTTGAACATCCGTCTTCACCCCAGATGACTCCTCTGACAGGTGTTCTACTCCCAAGTTCAAAGCACGATACTTCTGTTGTTCTGGATTCTCTTGAAGCCCACTGCAAACTTCCTCTGTTCTTCAGAAATATAACGAATCAAAATAAGACCACTCCTGGTCGCTCTGACAGACTCCACTTTTCCCGATGTGTATTTCACATATTCAACATTTTCAACACCTCAAACGGGTTTCCCACATATGCATCCCCTCTCAACAAATGCATCCAAACAAGAAGCGAATCGTTATCATTCATAGACGTTTACATCCACTCCGATTTTAGACAATTTCATTGTTGTTCCAGTTTTTTTCGACACTACTGTTGTCCATTCAGGACATACATCTTCACCAACTTTGAACTTCGAACTCAACAGCCACTTCCCCCAATTTAATCCACCTGCTAGCTTTTCCCTTTTTGACAGATTTTACAGGTTGGGATGAAGTGCTACTACAAAAATCACCACCAATCATGGCTAGGCAAGATTCTGTATTTTCTCTGCGTCTAAACAGCTTTGTGATTTCACATTTTATTTATATTTATAGATTATATACGAGTTTGTTATTAAGGCACATGAAAGTTCACATGTTCAAGAAGGCATTTCTGGAAGAAGAAAAAAAAACAGTTTGATGACGTTCAAACGCCTCTCCTGTGAAATAGTGACATGCGTCATGCGCCCAGCTTTCTGTAACGGGGCACATGTATGTGCTCCTGAACTGGTGGTGAAGGTAGGAAGAAAGAGCAGTAATGTGTTGGAGTGAAAAGTGGTGATGAGAAGAAGATTAAAAACCATGTTCCTGGTGCTTCTGTTAGGTTGAGGGGAGTCGTCACTGGTGTCCCAATATCTATGTCCACAGATGATATTAAAGAACATGTGAAGGGAGGCAGAGAGATTGAGGCCCAAAAGGTTGATCAGTAGGAAAGAGGGTCAAAGAAGTGAAAGCTTATCAGTGCTGCTCATACAAGTACAGAGAGGATTCATCAGTTTCAATGTGAGAATTTGTCCCATCCCTATTGCAGTGTTTTAAATGCCAAAGAATGGGACATGTAGCTGTTCAATGTAAAGGAGGGAAACGATGTGTGAAGGTGAACAGGATTACTGCAAATGTGGAAGCAATGTGAAGGTTGTGTTGTAATTGTGTGTGTGGGGGGGGGGCATTGTGCAGCTTTTGGTGGATGTCAGGTGAAGAAAGAGGCTCAGAGATATAGAATTAGTCATGATGTATTGTATGCAGAGGCTGGTAGACAGATTGGTGGAACTACAGTGGAATGATGGAACTTCCATGGCTGCTCCTGACTAAGTGGACCTAATGTCGGGGCTGGTGTTTCTGATGGTTTCCAGGACACTTTGAAGAATGAATAAAGTTGACTTCATAGCTTTTATTGGTAAGGTTATCAATACGACTCGGGTTGTGGAAAGAAGAAATGCCAGATTGAAGGTTATTGTGGAGACGGCAAAATAGATATTGGGGGTAACAGATGTGACATTTGAAATGGTTGTTGAACTGCTGAATAATCCTAAGGAGTGTTTCAGTATGATATACAGTGCCTTCGGAAAGTATTCAGACCCCTTTACTTTTTCCACATTTTGTTAAGTTACAGCCTTATTCTAAAATGGATTAAATAAAACATGTTCCTCATCAATCTACACACAATACCCCATAATGACAAAGCAAAAACATGTTTTTAGAAATTTTTGCAAATAAAAATTAAACAGATATACCTTATTTACATAAGTATTCAGACCCTCATGTCCCAAAATACAAAGATATTGGTCTGGTGTTCTGCAAGAGATTGAAAAGATCCTAGGGGTCGATCTAGAATTGGACCCAGTTTCTCTACTGTTAGGTCTCCCTAGTAGGCATGTAACTTCTGTGGGTAAGAGGAGGCTTTACAACATCCTCACCTTCGCAGCGAGAAAAAACATACTTTTACAGTGGATTAGTGATAAGGTTCCCTCTATTAAAGATTGGCATAAGATACTATTTGAATGGGTCCCGCTGGAATATCTGACATGTACATTGCACTCTAAGACAGATAAGTTCTACAAAGTATGGGAACCTTACCTAAATTACCTAGAACCTGAAGTATCAGCTATTATGCTGCAAGGATTCTCTTAGAATGGTGATCTATGTATTCCAGAATTACACTGTACGGTCCGTGTGAGGAACTCAACTTCTTGGTTTAAAATGAGCATTTTATTTTATTTATTTATTATGTCTTTATTGTTATTTTTTTTTTCTGTTTATGTTTGTTTAAAATGTATGTATTGAGGGATGCAATGGGGGGGATGGGGTGAGAGAAGCGGGGAGAGGGAAACGGTGGGTGTGTGTGTACGTGCGTGCATACATACGGATATGTGTAAGCGAGTGCTGTTTTTTTTGCCTTGTCTTTGTTGTTGTATCTCTTGATATGGGTGAAAATTGTGAAACTCCAATAAAAAATACTGTTACAAAAAAAAGTATTCAGACCCTTTGCTAAGAGACTCGAAATTGAGCTCAGGTGCATCCTGTTTCCATTGCTCATCCTTGAGATGTTTCTACAACTTGATTGGAGTCCACCTGTGGTAAATTCAATTGATTGGACATGATTTGGAAAGGCACACACCTGTCTATATAAGGTCCCACAGTTGACAGTGCATGTCAGAGCAAAAATTGTCCGTAGAGCTCCGAGACAGGATTGCGTCGAGGCACAGATCTGGGGAAGGATACCAAATAAATTCTGCAGCATTGAAGGTCCCCAAGACCAGTGGCTTCCATCAGTCTTAAATAGAAGTTTGGAGCTGCCAAGACTCTTTCTAGTGCTGGTTGCCTGGCCAAACTGAGCAATCGGGGGAGAAGGGCCTTGGTCAGGGAGGTGACCAAGAACCCGATGGTCACTCTGATAGAGCTATAGAGTTCCTCTGTGGAGATGGGAGAACCTTCCAGAAGAACAACCATCTTTGCAGCACTCCACCAATCAGGCCTTTATGGTAGAGTGGCCAGACGGAAGCCACTCTTCAGTAAAATACACATGACAGCCCACTTGGAGTTTTCCATAAGGCTCCTAAAAACTAAAAACAAGACTTTCTGGTCTGATGAAACCAAAATTTAACTCTTTGGCCTGAATGCCAAGCGTCACTTCTGGAGGAAACCTGGCACCATCCCTACGGTGAAGCATGGTGGTGGCAGCATCATGATGTGGGGATGTTTTTCAGCGGCTGGGACTGTCAGAATCGAGGCAAAGATGAACGGAGCAAAGTACAGAGAGATCCTTGATGAAAACCTGCTCCAGAGCGCTCAGGACCTCAGACTCGGGTGAAGGTTCACCTTCCAACAGGACAACTACCCTAAGCACACAGCCAAGACAACACAGGAGTGGCTTCGGGACAAGTCAATGTCCTTGAGTGGCCCAGCCAGAAACCAGACTTGAACCCAATCAAACAACTCTGGAGAGACCTGAAAATAGCTGTGCAGCAACGCTCTCCATCCAACCTGACAGAGCTTGAGAGGATCCAGAGAGGAATGGGAGAAACTCCCCAAATACAAGTGTGCCAAGCTTGTTGCGTCATACCCAAGAAGACTTGAGGCTGTAATCGCTGTGAAAGGTGCTTCAACAAAGTACTGAGTAATAAGTATTCAGACCCATGTAAATGTAATATTTCAGTAGTTTTTTTTAATATACATTTCCAAAATGTTCTAAAAATCTGTTTTTGCCTCGACATTATGGGGTATTGTGTGTTTAGATTGATGAGTGAAAAAAATGATTTCATAAATTTTAGAATATGGCTGTAACGTAACAAAATGTGGAAAAGTCAAGGGGTCTGAATACTTTCCCAATGTACTGTAGATACAGTTTAATGGGGTAGGAGGGTTGGGGAGTGTTTTTTTGGGGGGGGGGGGGTAGAAGACAGTATTTGGTTGTTATATTATTTTCATGGTAGTGCATAATTGGGAAGATCATGATTAATCGTACATTCCAGCACAGTAGGTGGCGGCATGCACTTAAACGTTTGTTTGCGGACCGCCATGATGCCATAGAGGAAGATAAACTGGTGTTGGCGGTAACGTAGAATGAGTCGGCAGCAGAGTCTAGGACGGACCGGAAGTTAGACCGGAAGCAGGAACACAGTAATGTAGCTAGCTGGTAGCTAACCATGCATATATTATTAATTGTACCGGTAAAAAAAAGTATATATTTTCAAACTGTAACGTTAGTAACAAGCTAGTGTCCCAAAGAGCCTTCTGCTGTTTTGCGGTAATGCGGATTGACAGAATAATCTAACCCGGAAGCTGGCCGGGAAGAAAGAAGATGCTTATGTTGATAGCTAGCTAGCTTAGTTTGGTAGTGTGTGAAATGTGTCTGATATCATTTGATGTCGTTTAAATTAGACTTTGATATTGCCCAACTAGGACTATATACATGGAGCTGTCGATGTTTTCAACGACCATTTCATATAGTTTTGTTATCGGGTCTAGGAAAGTACATTTTCGCTACCGTTGGCGCAAATAGTTAGCTAACTGAGTTGTCGAATAGTTTTGTATGGAAAGTAATCCGCTAGCTAATGTGGCCTCGTGGTGAACAGTCGGGGATTTGAGAAGAATCTGCTTTAGTTTAATTCAGTCACCCAAAACGTTCATAGGAAACTATTTCTGAAGAATTCACGATGAATGAGGTGAGAATGTCTATAGCTAATGCTAAACCAGTCGGGATGGCTCCTAAAGTATCAGCTAGTTAGCTAATTCATTTAGCTATTTATTAAAGTGGCAATCATCAGTTGAAACAATCACAAAGCGTCTTGCTTCCCCTCTTAAAAGCTAATAAAAGCTGAGGGGTGGGCTGAAGAAATGTAACCACTCTCAAATTCATAAACAGGGCTATTGATGCAAGGACTGACCATCCATGATATGAAAATTATAGTTTCAACCATGTTTTGAGGTTATACAGTGTTTGTTTACATTTACTTTGTTGACAAACATTGGAGTAAAACAAGCTGATATATTGGGTTCTGATGGGGAACCACAGTTGAACTACGCTCATGAGGCATTTATAAGTTGTATTCTTCAAGAATCAATGGTATATAGAAGTAATTCATATGTCATGAAATGAATGTAGCTCTAGCAGATTGCCTCTTTAACGTCTTTTTCTTTGTTTTAGGATTCTGCTGACCCATCCAACGCCCCTCTCTCCTACTCCACTAAACCCAACCCTCCAGATTCACTGGTTCCTGACTCTAACCATAGAGAAATACCCAGATTTAACATTGTAGTCAAGGAGGAGGAAGACTGGGACGTGGATAATACTGGTAAATAAACATGCTTAATTAATTACATCTCAGAGATTATACAGTTCCATGACATACAGCAGTTTAATTTTAAATCCACCTGTACATTCTCTACAGGCTATCAGTAGCATGTCAACTATCTATCTACTAGCCCCAACCTTACCCTTATTCTAAACATAACCTGTAACGTAAAATTGGCAAGCAGTTGCTTATCAACAGATGAGTTTGTTGATAGTCCATCTACAGATGGTCACACTATCTGTTTAATTCAATGAAAGGTTAATTGTTTATGGAATAAACACACAGGACAATGACCGATAATAGCTAGAAAATAGTAATAGATTTTGTTTACCCCTGAATTCTTCCATGACACCCACCATCACAGATTCTTATGAAATTGTGTCTGTAGTTAGTAACAGATAAAATTAGTATTCCTGCAACATTATTTTGTTGAAATTACATTTAATCTCTGAGAAATGAAGCTAATTGATTGCATCCAAATGGGCCCTTTTGATTAATAGGATTCACATAATAGTCAAAAAATACCAACATCTGATCTGGACCAAACTTATTCCTACCATTGAGTAAGATACACTACATGGCCAAAAGTATATGGACAATCTTTTAATTTAGATGATAAGGATATTTCAGACGCACCCGGCATGTGTATAAAATCAAGCAGGGCGTCCCGAGTGGCGCAGCGGTATAAGGTACTGCATCGCAGTACTAGCTGTGTCGCTACTGATCCTGGTTCGTTCCCAGGCTGTGATGCGGCTGGCCGCGACCGGGAGGTCCATGGGGTGTTGCACAATTGGGGAGGGTTTGGCCAGCCGTGTTGTCCTTGTCCCATCGCTCTTTAGCGACTCCTGTGTCAGGCTGGGCGCAATCTACTGCAGAGATAGTCTGCAAAGGTCTGTCATACTTTCCAGGTCTATGTCTAAACAGTTCGAGCTTCTAATTTAAAAAATTAATCTCTCCAGAAATAAGTCTCTCACTGTTGCTGCCTGTTATAGACCCCCCTCAGCTCCCAGCTGTGCCCTAGGCACCATATGTGAATTGATTGCCCCCCCATCTATCTTCATAGTTCGTTCTGCTAGGTGACCTAAACTGGGATATGCTTAACACCCCGGCCGTCCTACAATCTAAGCTAGATGCCCTCAATCTCACACAAATGATCAAGGAACCCACCAGGTTCAACCCTAAATCTGTAAACATGGGCACCCTCATAGATATTATCCTGACCAACTTTACCTCTAAATACACCTCTGCTGTTTTCAATCAGGATCTTAGTGATCACTGCCTCATCGCCTGCATCCGTTATGGGTCAGCGGTCAAACGACCACCCCTCATTACTGTCAAACGCTCCCTAAAACACTTCTGCGAACAGGCCTTTCTTATCGACCTGGCCCGGTTATCCTGGAAGGATATTGACCTCATCCCGTTAGTAGAGGATGCCAGGTTGTTCTTTAAAAGTAATTTCCTCACCATCTTAAATAAGCATGTCCCTTTCCCGACCAGCACAAAACATCCTTTGGCGGCGTACTGCACTAGCATCTTTTCAGGGAAGTCAGGAACCAATACACACAGTCAGTTAGGAAAGCAAAGGCTAGCTTTTTCAAACAGAAATTTGCATCCTGCAGCTCTAACTCCAAAAGGTTCTGGGACACTGTAAAGTCCATGGAGAATAAGAGCACCTCCTCCCAGCTGCCCACTGCACTGAGGCTAGGAAACACTGTCACCACCGATAAATCCACGATAATCGAGAATTTCAATAAGCATTTCTCTATGGCTGGCCATGCTTTCCTCCTGGCTACCCCAACCCCGGCCAACAGCTCCGCACCCCCCGCAGCTACTTGCCCAAGCCTCCCCAGCTTCTCCTTCACCCAAATCCAGATAGCAGATGTTCTGAAAGGGCTGCAATACCTGGACCCGTACAAATCAGCTGGGCTAGACAATCTGGACCCTCTCTTTCTAAAATTATCTGCCGCCATTGTTCCAACCCCTATTACTAGTCTGTTCAACCTCTTTCGTATCGTCCGAGATTCCTAAAGATTGGAAATCTGCCGCGGTCGTCCCCCTCTTCAAAGGGGGTCACACTCTAGACCTCTTGACCGAAACTGTTACAGACCTATAGTCTTCGAAAGCCAAGTTAACAAACAGATCACTGACCATTTAGAATCCCACTGTACCTTCTCCGCTGTGCAATCCAGTTTCCGAGCTGGTCACAGGTGCACCTCAGCCACGCTCAAGGTACTAAACAATATCATAACCGCCATCGATAAAAGACAGTACTGTGCAGCCGTCTTCATCAACCTGGCCAAGGCTTTCGACTCTGTCAATCATCGTCTTCTTATCGGCAGACTCAACAGCCTTGGTTTCTCAAATGACTGCCTCGTCTGGTTCACCAACTACTTTTCAGACAGAGTTCAGTGTGTCAAATCGGAGAGCCTGTTGTCCGGACCTCTGGCAGTCTCTATGGGGGTACCACAGGGTTCAATTCTCGGGTCGACTCTTTTCTCTGTATATATCAACGATGTCACTCTTTCTGCGGGTGATTCCTTGATCCACCTCTACGCAGACGACACCATTCTGTATACATCTGGCCCTTCTTTGGACACTGTGTTAACAAACCTCCAAACGAGCTTCAATGCCATACAACACTCCTTCCGTGGCCTCCAACTGCTCTTAAACGCAAGTAAAACTAAATGTATGCTTTTCAACCGATCACTGCCCGCACCTGCATGCCCGACTAGCATCACTACTCTGGACGGTTAAGTGGTTAAGCATATTAAGCATCTCCAATCCTAAATTAAATCTAGAATTGGCTTCCTATTTCGCAACAAAGCCTCCTTCACTCACGCTGCCAAACATAACCTCGTAAAACGGACTATCCTACCAATCCTCGACTTCGGCAATGTCATTTACAAAATAGCCTCCAACACTCTACTCAGCAAATTGGATGCAGTCTATCACAGTGCCATCCATTTTGTCTCCAAAGCCCCATATACTACCCACCACTGCGACCTGTATGCTCTCGTCGGCTGGCCCGTGCTACATATTCGTCGCCAAACCCACTGGCTCCAGGTCATCTATAAGTCTTTGCTAGGTAAAACTCCGCCTTATCTCAGCTCACTGGTCACCATAACAACACCCACCCGTAGCACGTGCTCCAGCAGGTATATCTCACTGGTCATCCCCAAAGCCAACACTTTCTTTGGCCGCCATTCCTTCCAGATCTCTGCTGCCAATGACTGGAATGAATTGCAAAAATCGCTGATGTTGGAGACTTATCTCCTTCACCCACTTTAAGCTTCAGATATCTGAGCAGCTCACTGATCGCTACAGCTGTACACAGCCTATCTGTAAATAGCCCGTCCAACAACCTACCTTATCCACATATTGTTTTTTACTTTTTTTGTTCTTTTGCACACCAATATTTCAACTTGCACATCATCATCTGCACATCTATCACTCCAGTGTTAATTTGCTAAATTGTAATTACTTCGCTGCTATGGCCAATTTATTGCCTTACCGTCTTACTCCATTTGCACACTGTATATAGATTTTTCTATTGTGTTATTGACTGTACGTTTGTTTATCCCATGTGTAACTGTTGTTTTTTGTTGCACTGCTTTGCTTTATCTTGGCCAGGTTGCAGTTGTAAATGAGAACTTGTTCTCAACTGGCCTACTTGGTCAAATAAAGGTCAAATAAAAAATAAAAAAATGAAAAATGCACGCTGACATGGTCGCCAGGTGTACGGTGTTTCCTCCAACACATTGGTGCCACTGGCTTCCGGGTTAAGCGAGCATTGTGTCAAGAAGCAGTGCGGTTTGGTGGCGTCGTGTTTCGGAGGACGCACGGCTCTCGAACTTCGCCTCTCCCGAGTCCGCACGGGAGTTGCAGCGATGGGACAAGACTGTAACTAGCAATTAGATATCACGAAAAAGGGGTAAAAAAATAAAACATTTAAAATTAAATTGACATTTATAAACTAAAATCAGTCACACAGCCATGCCATCGCCATAAACAAACATTGGTAATAGAATGGCCCGTATTGAAGAGCTCAACTGAGAAATCCAATCAAATTCTCAAAAGGCATCAACCGACCCCACACCCCAATGCCAATCTCACCTTAACAACCAGTACAGTATCAGTTCTCTGTCTGACAAGTAGTACGAAGCTGCGGCTTGGAGTATTGCTTCTCCATACTATGTAATGCATTCCCTGTGAATCTGGGGATGTTTTTTTCCCTCTGTTCAGAGAAATTATCCATTTAAATAACTTGCATTATTTACCATAAATTTGTGTGCAAGTTCCAGGTTTTTCCCACGAGATGTTGCTGTTCCTGCCACATAATTTTATACATTTTACTGGTCTCCTGTGTTTATTAAATTGATCAAAAACATTTTCCATGCAACTTTGGGTAGAAATGAATAGCTTTTGATTATGATGAATTTGAATGATGATGAATGAGGTCATCCTCACAAGTCAAGCCAGTCCTCCCATGAAAGCAATCGAGTTTGTCCATCTCTTAGCAGCCTGATACTTTAACCAAACTCTAGTGGGCAAAACCTGGTTCTTCCACAATAATTAATGGCAAATAATGCAAGCATCTTCAATGGCAATTTTGTCTGAACAGAAATAAAATAAAATCACCAGATTCACAAGGATTAAAGAACGAATAAGCAATACTCCAAGCCGCAGTTCTTATCAGACATACAGTGGCTTGTGAAAGTGTTCACCCCCTTGGCACTTTTCCTATTTTGTTGCCTTACAACCTGGAATTAAAATATATTTTTTGGGGGGGGTTTGTATCATTTGATTGACACAACATGCCTACCACTTTGAAGATGCAAAATATTTTATATTGTGAACCAAGAAATAAGACAAAAAAATGAAAACTTGAGTGTGCATAACTATTAACTCCCCGAAGTCGAGCCACCTTTTGCAGAAATTACAGCTGCAAGTCTCTTGGGGTATGTCTCTATAAGCTTGGCACATCTAGCCACTGGGATTTATGCCCAATATTCAAGGCGAAACTGCTCCAGCTCCTTCAAGTTGGATGGTTTCCGCTGGTGTACAGCAATCTTTAAGTCATACCACAGCTTCTCAATTGGATTGAGGTCTGGGCTTTGACTAGGCCATTCCAAGACATTTAAATGTTTCCCTTTAAACCACTCGAGTGTTGCTTTAGCAGTATACTTAGGGTCATTGTCCTGCTGGAAGGTGAACCTCCATCCCAGTCTCAAATCTCTGGAAGACTGAAACGGGTTTCCCTCAAGAATTTCCCTGTATTTGGCGCCATCCATCATTCCTTCCATTCTGACCAGTTTCCCAGTCCCTGCCGATGAAAAAACATCCGCACAGCATGATGCTGCCACCACCATGCTTCACTGTGGGGATGGTGTTCTCGGGGTGATGAGAAGTGTTGGGTTTGCGCCAGACATAGCGTTTTCCTTGGTGGACAAAAAGCTATATTTTACTCTCATCTGACCAGAGCACCTTCTTCTATATGTTTGGGGAGTCTCCCACATGCCTTTTGGCGAACACCAAACGTGATTGCTTATTTTTTTCTTTAAGCAGTGACTTTTTTATGATTATTTCACTTATAATTCACTGTATCACAATTCCAGTGGGTCAGAAGTTTACATACACTAAATTGACTGTGCTTTTAACTTCTTACGGATCAAATCCCGTTAACGGGATAGATTTGACAACATCCGGTGAAATTGCAGAGCGCCAAATTCAAACTACAGAAATATAAATATTGAACATTCATGAAAATATAAGTTTAATACATCAAAATAAAGTTTAACTTCTTGTTAATCCAGCCGCTGTGTCATATTTAAAAAGGGCTTTACGGCGAAAGCACACCATGCGATTATCTGAGGACAGCGCCCCGCATACAAAAACATGAAAACCACTTTCAACCAGGCAGGTGCAACACGAAAGTCACAAATAGCCATGTAATAAATACCTTACCTTTCAAGATCTTCATCTTTTTGCAATCTCAAATGTCTGTGACACAATGAATGGTCGTTTTGTTCGATAAATTCCTTCTTTATATCCCCAAAATGTCAGTTTTATTTGGTGCGTTTGATTCAGAAATACACCGGTTCCAACTCGCCCAACATGACTACAAAGTATCTAATAAGTTACCTGTAAACTTGGTCCAAACATTTCAAACAACGTTCCTAATCCAACCTCGGGTATCCTAAAGTGTAAATAATCAATAAAATTTAAGACGGGATAAACAGTTTCCAATACCGAAGAAAAATAACACGGAGTGCGCTCCTGTTCACTCGCAACAAAAGACTAGAGACCTTCTGAGTGACACATAGAAAGAAGAGGACTACTTTTTCATTTCTCAAAAGAAAAACATCAAACAAGTTCTAAAGACTGTTGACATCTAGTGGAAGCCATAGGAACTGCAATCTGGGCCCTAATAAATCAGGTTTCCCATACAAAATAATTGGAAAACACAATGACCTCAAAACAAAAATTCCCTTAATGGATTTTGCTCGGGGTTTCGCCTGCCAAATCAGTTCTGTTATACTCACAGACATTATTCTGACATTATAACAGTTTTAGAAACTTCAGAGTGTTTTCTATCCAAATCTACTAATTATATGCATATCCTAGCTTCTGGGCCTGATTTAACAGGCAGGTTACTTTGGGCACGCTTTTCATCCGGACGTGAAAATACTGCCCCCTATCCCTAAGAAGTTTTTTTTAAACAGCTTGGAAAATTCCAGAAAATTATGTCATGGCTTTAGAAGCTTCTGATAAATTATGTCAATTAGCCTAAGTCAGTTGGAGGTGTACCTGTGGATGTATTTCAAGGCCTACCTTCAAACTCAGTGCCTTTTTGCTTTACATCATGGGATAATCAAAAGAAAGCAGCCAAGACCTCAGAAAAATAATTGTAGACCTCCACAAGTCTGGTTCATCCTCGGGAGCAATTTCCAAACGTCTGAAGGTACCATGTTCATCTGTACAAACAATAGTACGCAAGTATAAACACCATGGGATTTCGCAGCCATCATCCCGCTCAGGAAGGAGACGCGTTCTGTCTCCTTGAGATGAACGTACTTTGGTGCGACAAAGAACAAATCAATCCCAGAACAACAACAAAGGACCTTGTGAAGATGCTGGAGGAAACAGGTACAAAAGTATCTATATCCACAGTAAAACTAGTCCTATATCGACATAACCTGAAAGGCTGCTCAGCAAGGAAGAAGCCACTGCTCCAAAACCGCCATAAAAAAGACAGACTACGGTTTGCAACTGCACATGGGGACAAAGATTGTACTTTTTGGAGAAATGTCCTCTGGTCTGATGAAACAAAAATAGAACTCTTTGGCCATAATGTCCATCGTTACGTTTGGAGGAAAAAGGAGAATGCTTGCAAGCCAAAGAACACCATCCCAACCGTGAAGCACGGGGGTGGCAGTATCATGTTGTGGGGGTGCTTTGCTGCAGGAGGGACTGGTGCACTTCACAAAATAGATGGCATCATGAGGCAGGAAAATTATGTGAATATATTGAAGCAACATCAAGACATCAGTCAGGAAGTTAAAGCTTGGTCGCAAATGGGTCTTCCAAATGGACAATGACCCCAAGCATACTTCCAAAGTTGTGGCAAAATGGCTTAAGAACAACAAAGTCAAGGTATTGGAGTGGCCATCACAAAGCCCTGACCTCAATCCTATAGAAAATTTGTGGGCAGAACTGAAAAAGCCTGTGCGAGCAAGGAGGCCTACAAACCTGACTCAGTTACACCAGCTCTGTCCGGAGGAATGGGTCAAAATTCACCCAATTTATTGTGGGAAGCTTGTGGAAGGCTACCCAAAACGTTTGACCCAAGTTAAACAATTTAAAAGCAATGCTACCGCATACTAATTGAGTGTATGTACACTTCTGACCCACTGGGAATGTGATGAAAGAAATAATTCTCTTTTATTCTGACATTTCACATTCTTAAAATAAAGTGGTGATCCTGACTGACCTAAGACAGGGAATTTTTACTAGGATTAAATGTCAGGAATTGTGAAAAACTGAGTTTAAATGTATTTGGCTAAGGTGTATGTAAACTTCTGATTTCAACTCTATACTGAGATCATGTGATACTTACATTGCTCACAGGTGGACTTTATTAAAATAATTATGTGACTTCTGAATGTAATTGGTTGCACCAGATATTATTTAGGGGCTTCATAGCAAAGTGGGTGAATACATAGGCACGCACTACTTTTCATTTTTTTTTTTTTTTTTATATATTTTTTGAAACAAGTTCTTTTTTTCACTTTACCAATTTGGAATATTTTGTGTATGTCATTACATGAAATCCAAATAAAAATCAATTTAAATTACAGGTTGTAATGCAACAAAATAGGAAAAAACACCAAGGGGAGTGAATACATTTGGAAGGCACTGTAAAGAACTGATACTGTAACGCTGGTTGTTTGGGTGAGATTGGTGTCTGCGGATGACTTTTGACCATTTTAATTGGATGTCCGGTACTATATTTACTGAAGATCATATGAATGAATCCCTTAAATTAGAATGTCCAATTTGGGTGCAATCAATCAGCTGAATTTCTCAGAGATCAAATTACGTTTGAACAAAAATAATGTCTCAGGAACGCTTATCTTATCTGTGTCTAACTATAGAACCGATTTCAGAACAATCTGAGAGGGCTGGTGTTGAAAGCCTTTTTCTTGTGTTTTTTGAGGTTGAATGACCCCCCCTTCCCCCCTTATTTTCCAGTTGAAAAAGGAGAGAGTTCTAACTCCAGCTCTAGTGATGGGGCATCAGCAGAACCTGAACAGCACCAGGAGAATCCTAGAGCTAAGAAGCTTTGGCGCTGCCCAGAATGTGGAATAGAGATCGCTCACCCATCTAATTTCAACAGACACCTGAGAACACACACAAACCTTGCTAAGGAGTCTTCCGTCTGTCCAATATGTGGAAAAGACTTTGTTCACCCCTCCAAACTGAAGAGACACCTCCGAACACATACAGGAGAGAAGCCTTACCAGTGCTCTGTGTGCGGGAAGCGATTCACACTGAAGCCCCACCTGGAAAGACATCAGATGACCCACCCTGGAGAGAAGCAGCCAGACGCAACAAAGAAGCACCCGTGCTCCGATTGTGGAAAGGAATGTTTCTCTGCATATGAACTGAAGATGCACATGAGAAGGCACACAGGGGAGAGACCTCACCAGTGCTCCTTCTGCGAGATGAGCTTTGGCTGTAAGGGAACTCTATCGAGACACGTACGACGCCATACAGGGGCACCCACACCAAAACCTTACCAATGCTCACAGTGTGGGAAGAGATACGAGTCACCATCGAGGCTCAGGCAGCATCAGACTATGCACACTGGAGAGAAACCTTACGAGTGCTCTGATTGCGGGAGGGGTTTCGTTTCGACCGAAGGTCTTCGCAAATGTCAATGCAGCCATGCCAGTAACCATAGCAACCAGGGTACACTGGGAATTCCAGATACGGCGTCATCAGACAGTCAAACTATGAATATCAAGATCAAAGACGAGGAACAGGAGCTGGCAATTAATGTCAAAGAGGAGGAGGAGGAGGAAATTGGTGTTTTTGTCTACGCTGATAGAGAGAAACCTTACCAGTGTACCTCCTGTAAAAATACGTTTGTTCACCGTAGCTCTCTAGCAAAATACAAACAATCCCACACTAGTGTCGCACAATACAGCTGCTCAGAATGTGGGAAGGAATTCAGCCAATCGCAGACTTTTAAGATACCCATGCAACAGCACACCGGAGAGAAACCGCACCACTGCTGTCAGTGTGATAAGAGTTTCTCAGCTTCGGCCCTTCTCAGAAGACACCAGATGTTTCACCCTAGTGTGAACTCTTACCCCTGCTCTCTCTGCAGAAAGAAATTCTCCTCATCAGCAAATCAATCCTGTCTCCATGCCGGAGAAGGAACTGTGGCTAGCCTGAGCCGAGCTCCTGGACAGGGATCACAGCAGCAGGTGTCTGCAGCTGAGGAGGAGTCTGTAGTACTGGATGTCAAAGTGAAAGAGGAGGAAGATCCTGCTTTTGGTGAGAA
Organism: Salmo trutta; assembly: GCF_901001165.1. Classification (NCBI taxonomy): domain Eukaryota; kingdom Metazoa; phylum Chordata; class Actinopteri; order Salmoniformes; family Salmonidae; genus Salmo; species Salmo trutta. The sequence continues at coordinate 225,340 of NW_021822697.1, forward strand.
AAAGCGTGTATTTTATAATATAGCTTTGATATTTAATGGGTCCATACTTGCGACCTCTTGCTTAAGCTTTAACCATGAGAAAACTTAGCCATATGCTAACACGACCAGCTGACAGCATGAGAAACCGTAACCCTATTCTAGCACGGCCAGCTGACTGCATGATTATTTCCTGTAACAAATTCCACATCAGCCAATATTTAAAAAAAAATGTTTTTATACATATTGTGCTTTATATATACAGTACCAGTCAAAAGTTTGGACACACCTACTCATTCAAGGGTTTTTCTTTATATTCACTATTTTCTACATTATAGAATAGTGAAGACATCAAAACTATGAAATAACACATATGGAATCATGTAGGAACCACAACAATTTATTTTATATTTGAGATTCTTCAAAGTAGCCACCCTTTGCCTTGATGACAGCTTTGCACACTCTTGGCATGCTCTCAACCAGCTTCACCTGGAATGCTTTTCCAACAGTCTTGAAGGAGTTCCCACATATGCTGAGCACTGGTCCTGTACAAAATTGGTAGAATAACCCTTACACAGCCTGGAGGTGTGTTGGGTCATTGTCCTGTTGAAAAACAAATGATTGTCCCTCTAAGCGCAAACCAGATGGGATGGCGTATCACTGCAGAATGCTGTGGTAGCCATGCTGGTTAAGTGTACCTTGAATTATAAATAAATCCCTGACAGTGTCACCAGCAAAGGACCATCACACCACCACCTCCGTGCTTCACAGTGGGAAACACACATGCGGAGGTCATCCGTTCACCTACTCTGCGTCTCACAAAGACAGTGGTTGGAACCAAAAATCTCAAATTTAGAGTCATCAGACCAAAGGACTGATTTCCACCGGTCTAATGTCCATTGCTCGTGTTTCTTGGCCCAAGCAAGCCTTTTCTTCTCATTGGTGTCCTTTAGTAGTGGTTTCTTTGCAGCAATTCAACCATGAAGGCCTGATTCACACAGTCTCCTCTGAACAGTTGATGTTGAGATGTGTCTGTTACTTGAATTTATCTAGGCTGCAATTTCTGAGTCTGGTAACTAATGAACTTATCCTCTGCAGCAGAGGTAACTCTGGGTTTTCCTTTCCTGTGGCGGTCCTCATGAGAGCCAGTTTCATCATAGCACCTGATGGTTTTTTGCTACTGCACTTGAAGAAACTTTCAAAGTTCTTTAAATTTTCTGAATTGACTAACCTTCATGTCTTAAAATAATGTTGGATTGTCCTTCCTCTTTGCTTATTTGAGCTTTTCTTTCCATAATATGGACTTGCTTTTACCAAATAGGGCTATCTCCTGAATACCAACCCTACCTTGTCACAACACAACTGATGGGCTCAAACGCATTAAGAAGGAAAGAAATTCCACAAATTCACTTTTAACAAGGCACACCTGTTAATTGAAATGCATTCCAGGTGACTATCTAATGAAGCTGGTTGAGAGAATGCCAAGAGTGTGTAAAGCTGTCATCAAGGCAAAGGGTGGCTACTTTGAAGAATCTCAAATATAAAATATATTTTGATTTGTTCAACACTTTTTTGGTTACTACATGATTCCATATGTGTTATTTCATAGTTTTGATGTCTTCACTATTATTCTACAATGTAGAAAATAGTAAAAATAAAGAAAAACCCTTGAATGAGTAGGTATGTCCAAACTTTTGACTGGTTGAGGATGGAATAATACTGTGAAAATGACAAAACTATGATAATACCCTTTTTGTGTAAGAGCTGTTTGAAACTGCCGCCTGAAATTTCAGCCTGTTGTGTTGGGATCGCCTCATTACCAACAACAACGAGACAGCCTACAGGTAGGAGGTGAGGGCCCTGGTGGAGTGGTGCCAGGAAAATAACCTCTCCCTCAAAGTCAACAAAATGAAGGAGCTGATCCTTAGACTGCTGCCCTATGTACATAGTCACTGTTACTAGCTGGCTACCACCATGTGTTCTATCCAGCATCTTAGACTGCTGCCCTATGTACATAGTCACTGTTACTAGCTGGCTACCACCATGTGTTCTATCCAGCATCTTAGACTGCTGCCCTATGTACATAGTCACTGTTACTAGCTGGCTACCACCATGTGTTCTATCCAGCATCTTAGACTGCTGCCCTATGTACATAGTCATTGAACACTGGTCACTTTAATTATGTTTACATCCTGTTTTACCCACTTCATATGTATATACTGTATTCTAGTCAATGTTCGTCCAATATAACTACTGCTGTACACACCTTTTCTATTCATATACTGTCTATACATTATACACTGCTCAAAAAAATAAAGGGAACACTAAAATAACACATCCTAGATCTGAATGAATTAAATAATCTTATTAAATACTTTTTTCTTTACATAGTTGAATGTGCTGACAACAAAATCACACAAAAATAATCAATGGAAATCCAATTTATCAACCCATGGAGGTCTGGATTTGAAGTCACACTCAAAATTAAAGTGGAAAACCACACTACAGGCTGATCCAACTTTGATGTAATGTCCTTAAAACAAGTCAAAATGAGGCTCAGTAGTGTTTGTGGCCTCCACGTGCCTGTATGACCTCCGTACAACGCCTGGGCATGCTCCTGATGAGGTGGCGGATGGTCTCCTGAGGGATCTCCTCCCAGACCTGGACTAAAGCCTCCGCCAACTCCTGGACAGTCTGTGGTGCAACGTGGCATTGGTGGATGGAGCGAGACATGATGTCCCAGATGTGCTCAATTGGATTCAGGTCTGGGGAACGGGCGGGCCAGTCCATAGCATCAATGCCTTCCTCTTGCAGGAACTGCTGACACACTCCAGCCATATGAGGTCTAGCATTGTCTTGCATTCGGAGGAACCCAGGGCCAACTGCACCAGCATATGGTCTCACAAGGGGTCTGAGGATCTCATCTCGGTACCTAATGGCAGTCAGGCTACCTCTGGCGAGCACATGGAGGGCTGTGCGGCCCCCTAAAGAAATGCCACACCATGACTGACCCACCGCCAAACCGGTCATGCTGGAGGATGTTGCAGGCAGCAGAATGTTCTCCACGGCGTCTCCAGGCTGTCACGTCTGTCACATGTGCTCAGTGTGAACCTGCTTTCATCTGTGAAGAGCACAGGGCACCAGTGGCGAATTTGCCCATCTTGGTGTTCTCTGGCAAATGCCAAACATCCTGCACGGTGTTGGGCTGTAAGCACAACCCCCACCTGTGGACGTCGGGCCCTCTTACCACCCTCATGGAGTCTGTTTCTGACCGTTTGAGCAGACACATGCACATTTGTGGCCTGCTGGAGGTCATTTTGCAGGGCTCTGGCAGTGCTTCTCCTGCTCCTCCTTGCACAAAGGCGGAGGTAGCGGTCCTGCTGCTGGGTTGTTGCCCTCTTACGGCCTCCTCCACATCTCCTGATGTACTGGCCTGTCTCCTGGTAGCGCCTCCATGCTCTGGACACTACGCTGACAGACACAGCAAACCTTCTTGCCACAGCTCGCATTGATGTGCCATCCTGGATGAGCTGCATTACCTGAGCCACTTGTGTGGATTGTAGACTCCGTCTCATGCTACCACTAGAGTGAAAGCACCGCCAGCATTCAAAAGTGACCAAAACATCAGCCAGGAAGCATAGGAACTGAGAAGTGGTCTGTGGTTACCACCTGCAGAACCACTCCTTTATTGGGGGTGTCTTGCTAATTGCCTATAAATTCCACCTGTTGTCTATTCCATTTGCACAACAGCATGTGAAATTTATTGTCAATCAGTGTTCCTTCCTAAGTGGACAGTTTGATTTCACATAAGTGTGATTGACTTGGAGTTACATTGTGTTGTTTAAGTGTCCCCATTTTCACTTAGGGGTGTACTCACTTTTGTTGCCAGCGGTTTAGACATTAATGGCTGTGTGTGGAGTTATTTTGAGGGGACAGCAAATGTACACTGTTATACAAGCTGTACACTCACTACTTTACATTGTAGCAAAGTGTCATTTCTTCAGTGTTGTCACATGAAAAGATATACTCAAAGATTTACAAAAATGTGAGGGGTGTACTCACTTTTGTGAGCTACTGTACATATTCCGGACTGTTCTGATACATTTTGGTGGGATTTGTATGTATTATTAGGTAATACTGCACTGTTGGAGCGAGAAACATAAGCATTTCGCTGCACCTGCTATAACAACAGCAGAATACTGTGTACACAACCAATAACATTTCATTTGATTTTAAGTGGAACAACCTTGACTTGGAGGTTTAAAATATCCCTCTGGTGGTTAGCTTAGTGCTAACTGTGCCAGGTTATCTCATGGGAAAAGCTAACATGTAGAATTTTCGAGAAAAGTATGGACCCTATAATTTTACAATATCTATTATTTTCTGTTTAGTCAGGAACACCATTTTGACTTAGTCAGTTGACTAATTTGAGTAAATCCATACTTATGTCTTTACCACAGCAGAGAGACCTGACCACTGCTCTGAGAGCGAAGGGAGTCCCTCTACATCAGGACTACCTGAACAACACCAGGGGAATCACACAGCTAAGAAGATTCACTTTTGTTCAGTGTGTGGAAAAAACTGTCACAAGTTATCAAAACTACAAATACATATGAGAACTCACACAGGAGAAAAACCTTACTCCTGCTCTGTCTGTGGGAAGCAATTCAGTGAGAAAGGAAACCTGAAAAAACACCAGACGTTGCACACAGGAGAGAAGCTGTACAGTTGCTCCGTGTGCAGGGAGAGTTTCTCTTCATCGTCAATTCTTACCAAACACCAGAGAATGCACACAGGAGAGAGTCATGGTCTGACACCAGCACTGGTTATTAAAGTGAAAGAGGAGGAAGAGGATCCTGCTTTTGGTAAGTTAAAGGGACTTATTCTGTAAGGGCTTGAATTGCAAAAAAAAATGTTTATACATCTTTGTATTACTTTCAGTTATTCAAAGGACAAAAAATATTTTTTGTTACAGTTCCACATTTTCGCATAGTTTATCCATCCCATCTTATCCCACAGCAGAGAGACATGACCACTGCTCTGACGGTGAAGGGAGTCCCTCTACATCAGGACTACCTGAACAACACCAGGGGAAGCACACAGCTAAGAAAATTCACTGCTGTTCAGTGTGCGGACAAGACTGCAAAAAGTTATCAAAACTGATAATACATATGAGAATACACACAGGAGAAAAGCCTTACCCTTGCTCTGTGTGTGGAAAGCAGTTCCGTGTAAAAAGACATCTTCAAGACCACCAGAAAGTGCACACTGGAGAGAAACCTTATGTCTGCTCCAAATGTGACAAGAGTTTTGGTTTCGCTTCAGCCTTGAAAAGGCACCAGTGGTTACACACAGAAGAGAAGCCTTACTCCTGCTCTGTGTGTGGGAAGGGTTTTAGCTTACAATCACGCATGAAGGAACACTTCCTGATGCACTCAGGAGAGAAACCCCACTCCTGCTCTGTCTGTGGAAAGAGTTTCAGCCGTCCAGATCAGTTAAAGGACCACTCTCTGCAACACGCAGGGAAACCCCACCACTGTTCTATGTGTGAGCAAAGCTTTGCCTTGTCTAAACAACTGCTGAAGCATGAGAAGACTCACACAGGAAAGAGACCTTACAGTTGTTCTGTATGTGGGAAGAGTTTCAGCGAGAAGGCGTATCTTGAAGACCACCGGTCAGTGCACACTGGAGAGAAACGACATCCTTGCCCTGATTGTGACAAGAAGTTTGGATGTGCTTCGTCCCTGCGTAAACACAGACTGTTGCACATAGAAGGGAAATCCCACTCCTGCTCTGTGTGTGGGAAGAGTTTTTCTGAAGCACGTAACTTGAAGGAGCATTTCCGGACACACACTGGAGAGAAACCTTACTCCTGCTCTGTCTGCGAGAAGAGTTTTGCAAGATCAGCAAGCCTTAAAGTCCACCACAGATATCATACAGGAGAGAAACCCTACAGCTGTGCTAAATGTGGCCAGAGCTTCATTAGTTCTCAAAAACTTCAGAGACACCAGAAATCTCATGCTGGTTTACCACCTGTTGAGTTTCAAAACCCTGTAACAATTGAAGGAGAGAGGGAGGGAGAAGATGAGGAAGTTGGGGGTCTGATTCATTCAGATGGAGAAGAGGTTGGTTGGGATCTTCATCGTCTCGGTAAGTGGAAGCAGAACAGCCATGAATTACATTAATACAATATTAACTTTGAATGAACATCGCTCTTTTATTTAAAAATCCAATGCTGCTAGTTTTAACTCTATATGACTTTTAAATGTTTTTTTTAAGTACCCTGCTGTGATTGTTTTCAATTAAAATAAACAAAAATCTTCGTAGATAAGAGAAAATTCTCAAGCAAGAATTGTATTATTATCATAATTTCACAGTATTTTTTTCCAACCTCATTGTGTGGAAATGTGTATAAAAGACAGGAAATCACATTTTTCACTGCACTGGACCTTGTAACCTATGTTTTCTCATTCACACAGACGAGAGTTCGGAGGGGAGAGCCTCTACATCAAGAGAACCTAAAAAAACCTAGGGGAATCTCAAAGCTCACAGATACAGTTGCTCTGTGTGTTGGAAAGACTGGCAATGGTTATTTTATCTGAAAAGACACATGACAAGTGGCCAGAGATTTACCACTTCTCAGAGTCTTGGGAGAGAGAAGAAGAGACACCACAGCCCACTTCCTGAGGAGGACCAGGCTGGCGGGATCAAGACTGAAGAGCACTCCAATAGTATCATAGATGAAGAGGAGGAGGCAACCTCTTATGTCAACGGTAGCACGGTGGAAGGGGGGAAACAAGAACTAGCCCTAAACATCTTGACGTAAAAGATATACAGTGCAGTCGGAAAGTATTCAGACCCCTTGACTTTTTACAGATTTTGCTACGTTACTGCCTTATTTTAAAATTAATTACATCGTTTTTTCCCCCCTCATCAACATTCACACAATACCCCGTAATGACAAAGCAAAAACAGGTATTTTCTTTCTGGAAATTTCACATTTACATACAGTTTAAGTCGGAAGTTTACATACACCTTTGACCAAATACATTTAAACTCAGTTTTTCACAATTCCTGACATTTAATCCTAGTAAAAATGCCCTGTCTTAGGTCAGTTAGGATCACCACTTTATTGTCAGAATTTTGTTTCATCAGACCAGAGGACATTTCTCCAAAAAGTACGATCTTTGTCCCCATGTGCAGTTGCAAACGTAGTCGGGCTTTTTTATGGCAGTTTTTGAGCAGTGGCTTCTTCCTTGCTAAGTGGCCTTTCAGGTTATGTCGATATAGGACTCGTTTTACTGTGGATATAGATACTTTTGTACCTGTTTCCTTCAGCATCTTCACAATGTCCTTTGCTGTTGTTCTGGGATTGATTTGTTATTTTTCGCACCAAAGTATGTTCATCTCTAGGAGACAGAACGCATCTCCTGAGCGGTATGATGGCTGCGTGGTCCCATGGTGTTTATATTTGCGTACTATTGTTTATATTGCGTACTATTGTTTATATTGTTTATATTTGCGTACTATTGTTTGTACAGATGAACATGGTACCTTCAGACGTTTGGATGTTCTTGGCTGATTTCTTTTGATTTTCCCATGATGTCAAGCAAATAGGCACTGAGTTTGAAGGTAGGCCTTGAATTACATCCAAAGGTACACTTCCAATTGACTCGAATTATGTCAATTAGCCTATCAGAAGCTTCTAAAGCCATGACCTTATTTTCTGGAATTTTCCAAACTGTTTAAAGTCACAGTCAACTTAGTGTATGTAAACTTCTGACCCACTGGAATTGTGATACAGTGAATTATAAGTGAAATAATCTGTCTGTAAACAATTATTGGAAAAATGACTTGTGTCATGCACAAAGTAGATGTCCTAACTGACTTGCCAAAACTATAGTTTGTTAACAAGAAATTTGTGGAGTGGTTGAAAAAGAGTTTTAATGACTCCATCCTAAGTGTATGTAAACTTCTGACTTCAACTGTTAGTATTCAGACCATTTACTCAGTACTTTGTTGAAGCACCTTTGGCAGCGATTACAGCCTCGAGTCTTCTTGGGTATGACGCTACAAGCATGACACACCTGTATTGACGGAGTTTCTGACATTCTTCTCTGCAAATCCTCTCAAGCACTGTCAGGTTGGAAGGGGAGCGTTGCTGAACAGCTATTTTCAGTTCTCTCCAGAGATGTTCGATCGGGTTCAATTCCGAGCTCTGGCTGGGCCACTCAAGGACATTCAGAGACGTGTCCCGAAGGCACTCCTGCATTGTCTTGGCTGTGTGCTTATGGTCGTTGTCCTGTTGGAAGTTGAACCTTCGCCCCGGTCTGAGAGCTCTGGAGCAGGTTTTCATCAAGGATCTCTCTGTACTTTTTCTCTGTTCTTCTATCCCTCAATCCTGCCTAGACTATCAGTCCTTGCCACTGAAAAACATTCCCACAGCATGATGCTGCCTCCACCATGCTTCACCGTAGGAATGGTGCCCGGTTTCCTCCAGACGTGACGCTTGGCATTCAGGCCAAAGAATTCAATCTTGGTTTCATCAGACCAGAGAATATGGTGTCTCATGGTCTGAGTCCTTTAGGTGCCTTTTGGCAAACTCCAAGCAAGCTGTTGTGTGCCTTTTACTGAGGAGTGGCTTCTGACTGGCCACTCTACCATAATGGTCTGATTGGTGGAGTGCTGCAAAGATGGTTGTCCTTCTAGAATGTTCTCCAATCAGAGGAACACAGAGGAACTCTGTCAGAATGACCATCGGGTTCTTGGATATCTCCCTGACCAAGGCCCTTCAACACCGATTGCTCTGTTTGGCCAGTCGGCCAGCTCTAGGAAAGTCTTGGTGGTTCCAAACTTCTTCCATTTAAGAATGATGGAGGCCACTGTTCTTGGGGACCTTCAATGCTGGAGAAATGTTTTAATGCCCTTCGCCAGATCTGTGCCTCGACACAATCCTGTCTCGGAGCTCTACGGACAATTCGTTCGACCTCATGACTTGGTTTTTGCTCTGACATGCACTGTCAACTGTGGGACCTTTTATATAGGCAGGTGTGTGCCTTTACAAATCATGTCCAGTCAATTGAATTTACCCCAGGTGGACTCCAATCAAGTTGTAGAAACATCTCAAGGATGATCAATGGAAACAGGATGAACCTGAGCTCAATTTAGAGTTTCATAGCAAAGGGTCTGAATACTTGTGTTTTTTTTTGCCAACGTGTCTAAAATCCTGTTTCAGCTTTGTCGTTGTGGGTTATTGTGGGGTATTGTCATTGTGGGGTATAGTGTCGTTATGGGGTGTTGTGGGGTATTGGGGTAATGTGGCATTGTGGGGTATAGTGGCGTTGTGGGGTATAGTGGCGTTGTGGGTATTGAGTCGTTGTGGGTATTGAGTCGTTGTGGGTATTGAGTCGTTGTGGGTATTGAGTCGTTGTGGGTATTGTGGCGTTGTGGGTATTGAGTCGTTGTGGGTATTGTGTCGTTGTGGGTATTGTGGCGTTCTGGGGTATAGCGTCGTTGTGGGGTATTGTGGGGTATAGCGTCATTGTGGGGTATAGCGTTGTTGTGGGGTATTGCGTCGTTGTGGGGTATTGTGGGGTATAGCGTCGTTGTGGGGTATTGTGGGGTATTGTGTCATTGAGGGGTATTGCGTCGTTGTGGGGTATAGCGTCGTTGTGGGGTATTGCGGCGTTGTGGGGTATTGCGGCGTTGTGGGGTATAGCGGCGTTGTGGGGTATAGCGTCGTTGTGGGGTATAGCGTCGTTGTGGGGTATTGTGGGGTATAGCGTCGTTGCGGAGTATAGCGTCGTTGTGGGGTATAGCGTCGTTGTGGGGTATAGCGTCGTTGTGGGGTATAGCGTCGTTGTGGGGTATAGCGTCGTTGTGGGGTATTGCGTCGTTGTGGGGTATTGAGTCGTTGTGGGGTATAGCGTCGTTGTGGGGTATAGCGTCGTTGTGGGGTATAGCGTCGTTGTGGGGTATAGCGTCGTTGTGGGGTATTGAGTTGTTGTGGGGTATTGTGTCGTTGTGGGGTATTGTGGGGTATAGCGTCGTTGTGGGGTATTGCGTCGTTGTGGGGTATAGCGTCGTTGTGGGGTACAGCGTCGTTGTGGGGTACTGCGTCGTTGTGGGGTATAGCGTCGTTGTGGGGTATTGCGTCGTTGTGGGGTATAGCGTCGTTGTGGGGTATAGCGTCGTTGTGGGGTATTGTGGGGTATAGCGTCATTGTGGGGTATAGCGTTGTTGTGGGGTATTGCGTCGTTGTGGGGTATTGTGGGGTATAGCGTCGTTGTGGGGTATTGTGGGGTATTGTGTCATTGAGGGGTATTGCGTCGTTGTGGGGTATAGCGGCGTTGTGGGGTATTGCGGCGTTGTGGGGTATTGCGGCGTTGTGGGGTATAGCGGCGTTGTGGGGTATAGCGTCGTTCTGGGGTATAGCGTCGTTGTGGGGTATTGTGGGGTATAGCTTCGTTGCGGAGTATAGCGTCGTTGCGGGGTATAGCGTCGTTGTGGGGTATAGCGTCGTTGTGGGGTATTGTGGGGTATAGCGTCATTGTGGGGTATAGCGTCGTTGTGGGGTATAGCGTCGTTGTGGGGTATAGCGTCGTTGTGGGGTATTGTGGGGTATAGCGTCATTGTGGGGTATAGCGTTGTTGTGGGGTACTTTTTTTGCCAACGTGTCTAAAATCCTGTTTCAGCTTTGTCGTTGTGGGTTATTGTGGGGTATTGTCATTGTGGGGTATAGTGTCGTTATGGGGTGTTGTGGGGTATTGGGGTAATGTGGCATTGTGGGGTATAGTGGCGTTGTGGGGTATAGTGGCGTTGTGGGTATTGAGTCGTTGTGGGTATTGAGTCGTTGTGGGTATTGAGTCGTTGTGGGTATTGAGTCGTTGTGGGTATTGTGGCGTTGTGGGTATTGAGTCGTTGTGGGTATTGTGTCGTTGTGGGTATTGTGGCGTTCTGGGGTATTGAGTCGTTGTGGGTATTGTGTCATTGTGGGGTAATGTGGCATTGTGGGGTATTGAGTCTTGTGGGGTATAGTGGCGTTGTGGGGTATTGAGTCGTTGTGGGGTATTGTGTCGTTGTGGGGTATTGTGTCGTTGTGGGGTATTGTGGCATAGTGGGGTATTGTGGCATTGTGGCATTGTGGGGTATTGTGGCATTATGGGGTATTGTTGGGTATTGCGTCGTTGTTGGTATTGCGTCGTTGTGGGGTATTGCATCGTTGTGGGGTATTGCATCGTTGTGGGGTATTGCGGGGTATAGCGTCGTTGCGGAGTATAGCGTCGTTGTGGGGTATAGCGTCGTTGTGGGGTATAGCGTCGTTGTGGGGTATTGTGGGGTATAGCGTCATTGTGGGGTATAGCGTTGTTGTGGGGTATTGCGTCGTTGTGGGGTATTGTGGGGTATAGCGTCGTTGTGGGGTATTGTGGGGTATTGTGTCATTGAGGGGTATTGCGTCGTTGTGGGGTATAGCGTCGTTGTGGGGTATTGCGGCGTTGTGGGGTATTGCGGCGTTGTGGGGTATAGCGGCGTTGTGGGGTATAGCGTCGTTGTGGGGTATAGCGTCGTTGTGGGGTATTGTGGGGTATAGCGTCGTTGCGGAGTATAGCGTCGTTGTGGGGTATAGCGTCGTTGTGGGGTATAGCGTCGTTGTGGGGTATTGCGTCGTTGTGGGGTATAGCGTCGTTGTGGGGTATTGCGTCGTTGTGGGGTATTGAGTCGTTGTGGGGTATAGCGTCGTTGTGGGGTATAGCGTCGTTGTGGGGTATAGCGTCGTTGTGGGGTATAGCGTCGTTGTGGGGTATTGAGTTGTTGTGGGGTATTGTGTCGTTGTGGGGTATTGTGGGGTATAGCGTCGTTGTGGGGTATTGCGTCGTTGTGGGGTATAGCGTCGTTGTGGGGTACAGCGTCGTTGTGGGGTACTGCGTCGTTGTGGGGTATAGCGTCGTTGTGGGGTATAGCGTCGTTGTGGGGTATAGCGTCGTTGTGGGGTATTGCGTCGTTGTGGGGTATAGCGTCGTTGTGGGGTATAGCGTCGTTGTGGGGTATTGTGGGGTATAGCGTCATTGTGGGGTATAGCGTTGTTGTGGGGTATTGCGTCGTTGTGGGGTATTGTGGGGTATAGCGTCGTTGTGGGGTATTGTGGGGTATTGTGTCATTGAGGGGTATTGCGTCGTTGTGGGGTATAGCGGCGTTGTGGGGTATTGCGGCGTTGTGGGGTATTGCGGCGTTGTGGGGTATAGCGGCGTTGTGGGGTATAGCGTCGTTCTGGGGTATAGCGTCGTTGTGGGGTATTGTGGGGTATAGCTTCGTTGCGGAGTATAGCGTCGTTGCGGGGTATAGCGTCGTTGTGGGGTATAGCGTCGTTGTGGGGTATTGTGGGGTATAGCGTCATTGTGGGGTATAGCGTCGTTGTGGGGTATAGCGTCGTTGTGGGGTATAGCGTCGTTGTGGGGTATTGTGGGGTATAGCGTCATTGTGGGGTATAGCGTTGTTGTGGGGTATTGCGTCGTTGTGGGGTATTGTGGGGTATAGCGTCGTTGTGGGGTATTGTGGGGTATTGTGTCATTGAGGGGTATTGCGTCGTTGTGGGGTATAGCGTCGTTGTGGGGTATTGCGGCGTTGTGGGGTATTGCGGCGTTGTGGGGTATAGCGTCGTTGTGGGGTATAGCGTCGTTCTGGGGTATAGCGTCGTTGTGGGGTATTGTGGGGTATAGCTTCGTTGCGGAGTATAGCGTCGTTGCGGGGTATAGCGTCGTTGTGGGGTATAGCGTCGTTGTGGGTATTGTGGGGTATAGCGTCATTGTGGGGTATAGCGTCGTTGTGGGGTATAGCGTCGTTGTGGGGTATAGCGTCGTTGTGGGGTATTGTGGGGTATAGCGTCATTGTGGGGTATAGCGTTGTTGTGGGGTATTGCGTCGTTGTGGGGTATTGTGGGGTATAGCGTCGTTGTGGGGTATTGTGGGGTATTGTGTCATTGAGGGGTATTGCGTCGTTGTGGGGTATAGCGTCGTTGTGGGGTATTGCGGCGTTGTGGGGTATTGCGTCGTTGTGGGGTATAGCGTCGTTGTGGGGTATTGCGTCGTTGTGGGGTATTGCGTCGTTGTGGGGTATTGAGTCGTTGTGGGGTATAGCGTCGTTGTGGGGTATAGCGTCGTTGTGGGGTATAGCGTCGTTGTGGGGTATAGCGTCGTTGTGGGGTATTGAGTCGTTGTGGGGTATTGTGTCGTTGTGGGGTATTGTGGGGTATAGCGTCGTTGTGGGGTATTGCGTCGTTGTGGGGTATAGCGTCGTTGTGGGGTACTGCGTCGTTGTGGGGTACTGCGTCGTTGTAGGGTATAGCGTCGTTGTGGGGTATAGCGTCGTTGTGGGGTATAGCGTCGTTGTGGGGTATAGCGTCGTTGTGGGGTATTGCGTCGTTGTGGGGTATAGCATCGTTGTGGGGTATAGCGTCGTTGTGGGGTATAGCGTCGTTGTGGGGTATTGAGTCGTTGTGGGGTATTGCGTCGTTGTGGGGTATTGTGTCGTTGTGGGGTATTGTGGGGTATAGCGTCGTTGTGGGGTATTGCGTCGTTGTGGGGTACAGCGTCGTTGTGGGGTATAGCGTCGTTGTGGGGTATAGCGTCGTTGTGGGGTATAGCGTCGTTGTGGGGTATTGCGTCGTTGTGGGGTATTGCGTCGTTGTGGGGTATTGAGTCGTTGTGGGGTATTGAGTCGTTGTGGGGTATTGAGTCGTTGTGGGGTATAGCGTCGTTGTGGGGTATAGCGTCGTTGTGGGGTATTGCGTCGTTGTGGGGTATAGCGTCGTTGTGGGGTATAGCGTCGTTGTGGGGTATAGCGTCGTTGTGGGGTATAGCGGCGTTGTGGGGTATTGCGGCGTTGTGGGGTATAGCGGCGTTGTGGGGTATAGCGGCGTTGTGGGGTATAGCGGCGTTGTGGGGTATAGCGGCGTTGTGGGGTATTGCGGCGTTGTGGGGTATTGCGGCGTTGTGGGGCATTATGGGGTATTGTGGCATTCTGGGGTATTGAGTTGTTATGGGGTATTGTGTCATTGTTGGGTATTGTGTCGTTATGGGGTATTGTGTCGTTATGGGGTATTGTGTCGTTGTGGGGTATTGTGTCGTTATGGGGTATTGTGTCGTTATGGGGTATTGTGTCATTGTGGGGTATTGTGTCATTGTGGGGTATTGTGTCGTTATGGGGTATTGTGTGGAGATTGAGGATTTTATATTTAATCCATTTTAGAAAAAGGCCATAACAGAATGTGTAAGAAGTCAAGGGGTCTGAATACTTTCTGAATGCACTGTGCTTCTTGGAAGAACACTGGTGTATGTTTTCAAGAAGTTCATTTATTTAGATATTTATACTCAACAAAGACAGCTAAATATGATGGAAATATGTTATCTGTATTGTTGTGTAGAAAAATAATGAGCCAAGTAAATAATGACTTCGATTGGTCCTTTCATTTGTGATACACAGTAAGCAAATGTCATTGACAGAGTTACCTCAGGTGTGTTAGAAGATACACCTCAGTTACCTGGTATGGAGGAGAGGATAATAGAGATGGCACAGCAGGGTTGGGGTGAATTTCAATACCCTATGAAAGTGACGTGTCATTTTAACTTCTGGGTTCTGGTTTTGTAGGCTAAGAATGGGCTCCAAATTGTCATCTTCAAATTAATTTAACATATACAGTACCAGTCAAAAGTTTGGACACACCTACTCATTCAAGGGTTTTTCATTATTTTGTACTATTTTCTACATTGTAGGACAATAGTGAAGACATCAACACTATGAAATAACACATGGAATCATGTAGTAACTAAGTGTTAAACAAATCAATATTTAAACAAAAATATATTTGAGATTCTTCAAAGTAGCTACCCTTTGCCTTGATGACAGCTTTGCACACTCTTGGCATTCTCTCAACCAGCTTCATAAATAATGCTTTTGTTTCCAACAGTCTTGAAGGAGTTCCCTCATATGCTGAGCACATGTAGGCTGCTTTTCCTTCACTCTGTGGTCCAACTCATCCCAAACCATCTCAATTGGGTTGAGGTTGGGTGATTGTGGAGACCAGGTCATCTGATGCAGCACTCCATCACTCTCCTTGATCAATTAGCCCTTAAACAGCCTGGAGGTGTGTTTTGGGTCATTGTCCTGTTGAAAAACAAATCAGAGCCAGTTTCATCATAGCGCTTGATGGTTTTTGCGACTGCATTTGAAGAAACATTCAAATGTATTTACATTTTACAGATTGACTGACCTTCGTGTCTTAAAGTAATGATTGACTGTGTTTCTCTTTGCTATTTTTAGCTGTTCTTGCCATAATATGTACTTGGTCTTTTACCAAATAGGGCTATATTCTGTAAACCAACCCTACCTTGTCACAACACAACTGATTGTCTCAAACACATTAAGGAAAGAAATAACACAAATGAACTTTTAACAAGGCACACCTGTTAATTGAAATGCATTCCAGGTGACCAGTGGTGGAAAAAGTACTAAATTGTCATATGAGTAAAAGTAAAGATGCCTTAATAGAAAATGACTCAAGTAAAAGTCTAAAAGTATTTGATTTTAAATATACTTAAGTATCAAAAGTATAAATAATTTCAACTTCCTTCTATTAAGCAAACCAGATGGGACAACTTTCTTGTTTTTTGTTGTTGTTTTATTTACAGATAGCCAGGGGCACGCTCCAACACTCAGACAGACATCATTTACAAACGAAGCATTTGTGTTTAGTTATTCCACCAGATCAGAGGCAGTAGGGATGACCAGGGATGTTCTCTTGATAAGTGTGTGAATTTGACAATTTTCCTGTCTTGCTATGCATTCAAAATGTAACTAGTACTTTAGGGTGTCAGGGAAAATGTATAGGTAGTACTTTAAAGTATTTTTACCTAAGTACTTTACACCACTGCAGGTGACTACCTCATGAAGCTGGTTGAGAGAATGCCAAGAGTGTGCAAAGCTGTCATCAAGGCAAAGGGTGGCTACTTTGAAAAATCAAAAATATACTTTGAGTTGTTTAACACTTTTTTTTGATTACTACATGATTCCATATGTGTTATTTCATAGGTTTGATGTCTTCACTATTATTCTACAATATAGAAAAATAAAGAAAAACCCTTGAATGAGTAGGTGTGTCCAAACTTTTGACTGGTACTGCATAATAAAATGTATGTGTTTTCGTATGAATGTACTTACCATATCGGTTTTCAACTTATTTGATGCCCAAGAAGGAGCACGAAGCCGAGAAGTTACTTTTCATTAGAACTACAACTCCCAACAGAAGTATATGTCTATCTTTCGAGAGTTTGCAGCAGGGGAGAACAAACTGCCTTCTCTCACTTAGGATATCAAGGCCGACCGGGGTACTGAGGCAATGTTTTCAGAAAGTTGGATTCCCCCGTTATAATCAATGGGAGTATGGCAAACTTCATGGTCAATATTTGTTGATATCAGAATTTTTTCGTTACACAATGTGACCAATACTTGCTTCTATTTCACCAGAAGTATGTCCTTGAACCGATTATTTTAAAATCACACACAGAAGTTATAAGGATAATTTGCAGCCTGCAGTGACCCAGTCGGCCTTCAATTTGAGATACTCAATGAAAGGGAGCAGCACTGAGCTAGCCTGCAATGTCACTTCCTGGAGTAGCTCAAATTGCATGTTTTGTTCACTTCCTGGAGTAGCTCAAACTGCATGTGATGTTTCAGTTCCCGAAGTAGCTCAAACGGCATGTTATGTTTCACTTCCTGGATTAGCTCAAACTGCATGTGATGTTTCACTTCCTGGATTAGCTCAAACTGCATGTGATGTTTCACTTCCTGGATTAGCTCAAACTGCATGTGATGTTTCAGTTCCTGAAGTAGCTCAAACTGCATGTGATGTTTCACTTCCTGGATTAGCTCAAACTGCATGTGATGTTTCACTTCCTGGAGTAGCTCAAACTGCATGTGATGTTTCACTTCCTGGAGTAGCTCAAACTGCATGTGATGTTTCACTTCCTGGAGTAGCTCAAACTGCATGTGATGTTTCACTTCCTGGAGTAGCTCAAACTGCATGTGATGTTTCCAAAAACTCCTCCATGTATCAAGATGGCAACATGCTGAAATGACACTTCCTCATCTTCAAACGCGCCGCTGAGAATTCACATAGGAAACAATGGGGTGACGCCATTGATGGCTGGGTCCTTATTTTATACAGTCTGGTTTGCAGGTCTACAAAAAACTACTGGCTGGAAAGGTTGTCAAAAACCCCAGCATAATCTTCTTACCACGCTCCAGAATGGTAACAAGGCTGCAGAGTTGTAGTTCAAATGTTCTCACTTTAGGAGATGGGTATTAGTTTCTGGGCGTCAAATATTTTGATAAAAGGCAACGGTTAAGAGCAAATGTTTATCTTAAATGACCGTGTTTTCATGAATTTGATCATATAATCTTGAAGCCCATTCAAGAGATTATGGGACACGACCCAGAAGTAACGTGGAAGTGGCTATCACCAGAGGAAAAGGAAGAAGGGAGTGTCCAACTCGGCGGAAAATCTTTCTCCCTCCAGCAGGTGGCGTTGTTTCGCCCACCAAGCAAGGAGTTTTGTATGGAGGCCAAAGAGAGTGTCGGATATGTTCAACAACAAAACATTATTTGCTACCTGAGGTTTATTTGATCTAATAGGCGTTTCGTAACGCTTAATTTGTTACGAGTGTACTTATATAAGTAGGACACGTTACATCCCCGCAACTTTAAGAAAAAAACACTTTAAATCCGCGTTGTCTCAAGATGGCTATGCATATTCATGAAACGGGGCATAGCGTCTCTCCCCATTGAATAACGGCGGTTGACGTCAACAACCCTCATTGAATATTCAGAACTGGATTACAATAATGAGATGTATCCACCAATCCAAAGAAAGGATAGACCGAAGCTTGACAGCCCTCCGTGCGGCTTTTGTGGACAACGACTCCCAACGGAGAGACATATACTGTATCCTATCGGTATATCCATAATCTTTGCTGTCGCTTTCACAGCGATTTCAATCCAGGAAGTAAATTCCAATGGTCAAATTTTCGTGGAAGTAAATTCTAAGGCCTACCCACCAAAACAGGCTTCAGAAAATGTGTTTCATGGTCCAGGAAGCGGAACCGAAAAATTAAGACCATTAATTGATAATTGTATTAAGAGTAAGAATTTGTGATCTACATCTTGTAAAAGTTGTTACTACTCGTTGCTTTTTTCCACTAGCGTTGCGTGAGAAGGGTTGGCTACACCTCGTCAGAAGTATATTACTGGGATTTACAATACACTACTAATAATAATTTATTAAACTTCTACAGGGTTTTTCATAGAATCCCAAAACGCTTAAAAAACAACAACAACAATGACAAGCAATATGTCATGACGGGTCGACGAATGTCGGCCAAGTCTGAACGCTGCATCCTCCGAAGAGGAGAGGGTCAGTCCCTGGTTTGATCGGAGTGAGTGGTCAGAGGACTGTAGATGACGGTGATGGAATCCGGTGATAATGTTGTAGAGGGCAAATCAGGGAAGCAGCCATGTAGTCACTGGACTTCTCCTCTTCCACTCTGTGTATTACCCATTTAGGTGATGCCTCAGGAGCAGTCAACTCAGTATTATTATAATAACATTATTTGGTTTAAGAAATTAAAATATACATTTTTTTAAATACCACTGCAGTGTGCTCCTGAACTGGCGGTGGCGGTATAGAGTCCACAGTAGAAGATAATCCGGACCGGAAATTAGACCGGAAGCAGAAAGACACTGATGTAGCTAAACAGCAGTCTGGATTAGCTGTCCACGTAATTTTGTGGAAAATTCGTAAAATATCACAATGATACGGTTGAAAAATATGCTGTGACGTTGCCAAACTCTAACTGTAAACACGGAGCAGGCAATATTTCCAACTACTATTTTTTATAGTTTTGTAATCGGGTTTAGCAAAGCAGTTAGCTAGCTTCCTGCTTGCCGTTAGCCTAGCTAGCTAACCTTTGTCAAATTGTAATGGCAAGTGCTACTAGTAGCGAGGCTATTTAATTCGCTAGCTAACGTGACCTCGTGGTGAACATTTAATTTCAGAGGAAGGACGTGGACGATTTCAGAAATTCATTTTCCGCTACAGCATTTAGCTAGCTGCTTCAACAATTCCTGAAGGATTCAAGATGGATGAGGTGAGAACCATGACTTTGGTTGCTAGCAAACGAACCGTTCTCTAGCTAGCTAGTTGCGTCCCGTTTCTCCACCCTTTTCCCAAAGTGTGCACTCCCAGATTTAAAACAAGCATCGGATTGATGTTAGCACAGTAGTAGTGGCTAGATGGAGATAGCTAGCGTTAGCTATCAGTAGCGGGGATTGATCTTGTGTAAACCAAGTACACGTCGGCAGAATAGTAGCTAGCCTTTAGCATTCTCCACTCTTCTCCCGACATATACTTGGCTTACACACGAACACGACCATTCCCCGCAGTGCTGAGCGATTAGTTATTTTTGAGGTCGGTTCGATTTAGAAAAAATACTGTTTTCGGTTTTGATTATTGGGGTTGAATGCACAGGATCCAACTATTACTAAAAGTCCCATGATGGTAGTGAATGCCAATTACTGCGTTTAACCTATTAACCATTCATTTACTCTAATAAAATATTTCAGTTGTATATTACATTTGTTTTATTTTATGACTTTCATTTCATGCCTGACAAGAGCTGCTGCCTGACAATCACTATTTTGTAGTAATTTCAAGTAAATAAGGCATACTTTAATGACTGCTGAATAGGGAAAGGGGATACCTAGTCAGTTGTACAACTGAATGCCTTAACTGAAATGTGTCTGCTACATTTAACCCAACCCCTCTGAATCAGAGAGGTACAGGGACTGCCTTAATCAACATCCACCATGTCAGGGGCAGAGGGACAGATTTTTTCCCTTGTCAGCTCTGGGATTCGATTCAGCAACCTTTCGGTTACTGGCCCAAAGCTCTAACCACAAAGCTACCTGCCCCCCCCAAGCAACTATCAATCACTTAGATCATGCATTTTCAGGTAGAGATACCTCTCAAATCATGCTGTAGCAGGCATAAAAGAAACACAGACCAGACAAATAGATGCACAATAGATTATGGTCATTGTAGTTAGTTTAGCGCATAAAAAGTGGTAATTATGTGGAATATTAGCTTGTTGGAAACTAGAACTCCCTACTACATCTCACAGTTCAGGCTGGATCAGGTGTACCTCTAGAGCAACTGCAATGTGCGCATTGAGCTCACAGAAAGAAGCGAAATGTTGGGCAATTAGTTGTTTAAATGAAGAATATCAGCTATCAAAATAAGACTTTATTTATTTATTTGCCGTTAGTCAGCACCTCCACACAAACTATTATTCTGGGTGTGCACCAGCTCATGTTTTTTTATCTACTAAAAAATTAAGAATAACAGACATTTTGGTGAATTGCTCAGTACTAGTGGAATGCCTTGTTATTGCTGTTGGTTGGTCTACAGATCTCTCCCTGACCTAGCTAGGTTACTAAACTCAACTCCATGGTGGAGGAAGTTTCTGATGAACTCCACCAATGGAGTTGAGCAGAGACCGGGCTTTGTGGAATTCAGCTCCGATGCCCTGAACCAGATCTAACCGGTCTCTGATTGTGTTGGTGGGGGAATAGAGATGTCTAAAGATCGCAGCGTTGTATCTGTCTCATTAAGGCGTCTCTGAGTGCACAGGCAGCGCCATTGAGGCCATCTCCATTTTGAAGTAGTTAATTTTCTTCTTTTACTACTTCTATAAGTTGGTAAACAAACCGAAAGGGTCCATACTGCCACCTGGCGCGTGTTATTTGAACAGACATGACGCCACGGTTGGCCTGCAGTTATGGTATGTTTGCTAATGACTATAATTAATTGGCAGGTCCTTCCTGCCTACATGGATGGAATTATGGGATCCTTCTTTAAACCATAGGAAGTCCCACCCAGTTGACTACTTTCAAATTGTAAAATCAATCAAATGTATTTATAAAGCCATTTTTACATCAGCTGATGTCGCAAAGTGCTGTACAGAAACCCAGCCTAAAACTCCAAACAGCAAGCAATGCAGATGTAGAAGCACGGTGGCTAGGAAAAACTCCCTAGAACAGCAGGAACCATGGAAGAAACCTAGAGAGGAACCAGACTCTGAGGGGTGGCCAGTCCTCTTCTGGCTGTGCCGGGTGGAGATTATAACAGCACATGGCTAAGATGTTCAAACGTTCATAGATGACCAGCAGGGTCAAATAATAATAATCACAGTGGTTGTAGAGGGTGCAACAGGTCAGCACCTCAGGAGTAAATGTCAGTTGGCTTTTCATATCTGATCATTGAGTTAGAGAGAGCAGGTGCGGTAGAGAGAGAGAAAGTTGAAAACAGCAGGTGTTGGACAAGGTGACACGTCCGGTGAACAGGTCAGGGTTCCATAGCCACAGGCAGAACAGTTGAAACTGGAGCAGCAGCACGACCAGGTGGACTGGGGACAGCAAGGAGTCATCAGGCCAGGTACTCCTGAGGCATGGTCCTAGGGCTCAGGTCCTCAGAGAGAAGAAATTGAGAAAGAATTAGAGGGAGCGTGCTTAAATTCACACAGGACACTGGATAAGACAAGGGAATTACACCAGACTGACCCTAGTCCCCCAGCACGTAGACTATTAAATACTAAACATTAAATACTGTAGGCTGAGACAGGAGGGGTCGGGAGACACCGTGTCCCTGTCCGACAATACCCCGCCAAAGCACTGCCAATGCCAAAGCACATCCCCCACACCACTAGAGGGATATCTTCAATCACCAACTTACCATCCTGAGATAAGGCAGAGTTTAGCTCACGAAGATCTCCCCCACGGCACACACCCGAGGGGGGGCCTACCGGGACGGGAAGAACATGTCAGTGACTCAATTCACTCAAGTGACGCACCCTTCCTAGGGACGACATGGAAGAGCGCCAGTGACTCAGCCCCCGTAATAGGGTAAGAGGCAGACAATCCCAGTGGAGAGAAGGGAACCGGCCAGGCGGAGACAGCAAGGGCGGTTCGTGGCTTCAGTGCCTTTCCGTTCACCTTCACACCCTTTGGCCAGACTACACTCAATCATAGGACTTAGTGAAGAGATGAGTCTTCAGTAAAGACTTAAAGGTCGACATGGATAGGCAGACCATTCCATAATAATTAAGCTCTATAGGAGAAAGCCCTGCCTCCAGCTGTTCTAGGGACAATAAGAAATAGAAATTCTAGGAACAATAAGGAGTCCTGCATCTTGTGACCGTAGCGTACGTGTAGGTATGTACGGCAGGACCAAATCAGAAAGGTGGGTAGGAGCAAGCCCATGTAATGCTTTGTAGGTTAACAGTAAAACCTTGTAATCAGCCCTAATCTTAACAGGAAGCCAGTGTAGAGAGGCTAGCACTGGAGTAATATGATCAAACTTTTGGGTTCTAGTCAAGATTCTAGCAGCCGTGTTTAGCACTAACTGAAGTTTATTTAGTGCCTTATCCGGGTAGCCGGATAGTAGAGCATTGCAGTAGTCTAGTCTAGAAGTGAAAAAAGCATGGATACATTTTTCTGCATTTTTAGACAGAAAGTCTCAGATTTTTGCAGTTTTACGTAGATGGAAAAAAGCTGTCCTTGAAACAGTCTTGATATGTTCGTCAAAAGAGAGATCAGGGTCCAGAGTAACGTTGAGGTCCTTCACAGTTTTATTTGAGACGACTGTACAACCATCAAGATTAATTGTCAGATCCAACAGAAGATCTCTTTGTTTCTTGGGACCTAGAAAGAAACAACAAAGAAACAACATCCTGTATGTCCGTTCTCTCCTTCATAAAGAAACAAGGTGCTGCTGGCCTATCATCCTGTATGTATGTTCTCTCCTTCATAAAGAAACAAGGTGCTGCTGGCCTAACATCCTGTATGTATGTTCTCTCCTTCATAAAGAAACAAGGTGCTGCTGGCCTAACATCCTGTATGTATGTTCTCTCCTTCATAAAGAAACAAGGTGCTGCTGGTCTAACGTCCTGTATGTATGTTCTCTCCTTCATAAAGAAGCAAGGTGCTGCTGGCCTAACATCCTGTATGTATGTTCTCTCCTTCATAAAGAAACAAGGTGCTGCTGGCCTAACATCCTGTATGTATGTTCTCTCCTTCATAAAGAAACAAGGTGCTGCTGGTCTAACGTCCTGTATGTATGTTCTCTCCTTCATAAAGAAGCAAGGTGCTGCTGGCCTAACATCCTGTATGTATGTTCTCTCCTTCATAAAGAAACAAGGTGCTGCTGGCCTAACATCCTGTATGTATGTTCTCTCCTTCATAAAGAAACAAGGTGCTGCTGGTCTAACGTCCTGTATGTATGTTCTCTCCTTCATAAAGAAGCAAGGTGCTGCTGGCCTAACATCCTGTATGTATGTTCTCTCCTTCATATAGAAACAACATCCTGTATGTATGTTCTCTCCTTCATAAAGAAGCAAGGTGCTGCTGGCCTAACATCCTGTATGTATGTTCTCTCCTTCATAAAGAAACAACATCCTGTATGTATGTTCTCTCCTTCATAAAGAAGCAAGGTGCTGCTGGCCTAACATCCTGTATGTATGTTCTTTCCTTCATAAAGAAGCAAGGTGCTGCTGGCCTAACATCCTGTATGTATGTTCTCTCCTTCATAAAGAAACAACATCCTGTATGTTCTCTCCTTCATAAAGAAACAAGGTGCTGCTGGCCTAACATGCTGTATGTATGCATCTTTGTTCACTTGAGATTTAAATGTAAAAATGTCAACATATTTACATTGTCCGGTTTAAGTCGTGATCTGCGAGGGGAGACAATGTGCCTGCAGGCACTGAACACTCTCTGATGGCACGCTGGTTGCTGTGATGCACAAAAGCTTCCTGGCAACCCTGGCAAGATTAGGCAGCTCTGATGCATGGCCACTCCACCACACCAGTGGATCCTCTTCTGCTGGAATGGTTGGGGCCCCTCCAACACACCAGTGGATCCTCTTCTGCTGGAATGGGTGGGGCCCCTCCACCACACCAGTGGATCCTCTTCTGCTGTAATGGGTGGGGTCCCTCCACCACACCAGTGGATCCTCTTCTGCTGGAATGGATGGGGTCCCTCCACCACACCAGTGGCACCAGTGGATCCTCTTCTGCTGGAATGGATGGGGCCCCTCCACCACACCAGTGGATCCTCTTCTGCTGGAATGGGTGGCAGAGACGGGTAGACCTTGATCTCTTCTTTCCCTCTGTCTTCTGAGGAGGTCGGAATCTGACCCTCTTCACCTCTGCTGCCTTGTTGAGGTAATCCTTCTCAGCAACCCAGCCAGGCCTTTCCCCTCCGATGCTGCTGTGGGGGTGTTGGTGGTGGAGGTGCTGCTGGTGCTTTGTGGTTCTTCCCTGACTTGTGCAGCTGCCAGCTTCAAGGCCTCCTGGACACGGCTGTCAGTGTCAACTTTGGCAGCCTCAGGCTCATCTAACAAGCTCCTTTTGAAACAGGGGTCAATGAAACAAGTCATGTGCATGACTCTGCCTTCTCTGTGCATCTGTTGTTAAGGTCTTCTCTCATTACCCTTTTCATCTCCTTAGTCAGGGATGGCTCCGTATCCTTTTCCACCAGAACATCACGGGTGTTGTGGTCCAGGACAGGCTTGATGACTGACAGTGTCACTTGTGTCTCTGAGGCAATTGCATCTGTAAACTTGCTCAGAGGTTCAAGAAGCTGGCACAGTTGCTCCATGACACTTATGTTGGCATCCATGAGCATCAGATGCCATGTTCCTCTTTCTCCAGCCAGTGTCACACAGACTGGCTGCTGTTGGCTGAGGAAACGCTCAAGCATCTTGTGTGTAGATCCCCATCGGGTCACCACATCATGGATCAGAGCCTTCTGTGGCCTGTTGAGGGCAGCTTTGCTTTTCTCTCAGTTCTCTCCTTCTCTTCCAGCTCCGTGAGAAGCATGACGACAGGCCTTGACTGCTGTGTCAACTCTGAATTTTCAGAGCCTTTGAGATGGCCAGGTTCAAATGATGGCCAAAGCACCCAAGCCACAGATCTGGGAACTCTTCAAAAGCCTTGATCATGTTTGTTGCATTGTCTGGTTATGCAGACCAGGTCTTTCTTGTTGATCCCCCACTTTTCCAGCATATTCTCAAAAGCTCAGATTTTTGTGACCCAAGTGATCTTCTGGGAAGAACTGTTTCCAGACAGTTTCATTCCATTTGCCAGTCTGGGGTGAGGTAATGGATAGGGAAGCTGATGTAGGGTTGACCACCCTCTGCTTTCACTGGTCCAGAGGTCAGTAGTTGCAGCGAACCATGTGCCTTGTTGCATGTTCTTCAGACAAGGTGACCATCTTCGATTAAGTTTCCCTCAGCACCCTTGTAAAACCCAAAATACAACCACAGTTCAGATTTGGTCCTCTTAGAAGGCTGAAAAACCTCCTGAGCGCTGTCACTGCCTTCCTCCATGTTTTCACACCAAACCAAACCCACGTTGCATGCTGCGCCTGCATCAGACTGTTGCTAACTTTGGTTGATGCTGGACAGTATTTACCATGAGTTTTTCAAACCGCGGTAATCAAATTTGGAACGGTAATACTAACCACTGGGAATTTGTCCATGGTTTATCGTGAAACCGGTAATCGTTTCATCCCTACATGCTGCTAACAAAAATATATGGAATGTCTACTCTACCCAAAATTACAACCAAATAATTGCAGCATTACCGCTAAAATGGAAGAGGCAAGTGGAAGGGGGATTAGTAAGGAACTTATCTGTCGGCCCTGCATTAAAGAACTTAAATGGTTAAAGAAAATTGTAGTAAATAAAGTATACCAGTTTCATTTAAGGACCAAAAATTGACAGCTGTGCCATGTAGATTGCAAAATAGTTGGGAAGAGATTTTTGATTTACCAATTCCATAGCACATGGTTTATGAACTAAAACACAAAACGACGCTAGATTCAAAACTTTAAATTTTTCAATTTAAATTATTATACAAAATTCTTGCAACCAATAGAATGTTAAAGTGCATTCGGCAAGTATTCAGACCCCTGGACTTTTTCCACATTTTGTTATGTTACAGCCTTATTTTAAAATGTATGAAATCATTTTTTCCCCTCATCAATCTACACAAAATATCCCATAATGACAAAGCAAAAACTATTTTTTCGAAATGTTTGCTAAATGATTAAAAATCTGTTAGGGCAGGGGTGGTAGGGTTAGGGGAGGTAGGGTTAGGAGAGGGGTGGTAGGGTTAGGAGAGGGGTGGTAGGGGGAGGTAGGGTTAGGGGAAAATAGTTAAGGAACATATATATATATATATATATATATATATATATATACACACACACACACAGTACCAGTCAACAGTTTGGACACACCTACTCATTCAAGGGTTTTTCTTTATTTTTAGTATTTTCTACATTGTAGAATAATAGTGAAGACATCAAAACTGTGAAATAACACATGGAGTCATGTAGTAACTAAAAAAAGTGTTAAATAAATCAAAATATGTTTTAGATTCTTCAAAGTAGCCACCCTTTGCCTTGACAGCTTTGCACACTCTTGGCATTCTCTCAACCAGCTTCACCTGGAATGCTTTTCCAACATTCTTGAAGGAGTTCCCACATATGCTGAGCACTTGTTGGCTGCTTTTCCTTCTCTCTGTGGTCCAACTCATCCCAAACCATCTCAATTGGGTTGAGGTCAGATGATTGTGGAGGCCAGGTCATCTGATGCAGCACTCCATCACTCTCCTTTTTGGTCAAATAGCCCTTACACAGCCTAGATTAGTTGGGTCATTGTCCTGTTGGAATAAAACTGATAGTCCCACTAAACTCAAACCAGATGGGATGGCGTATCGCTGCAGAATGCTGTGGTAGCCATACTGGCTAAGTGTACCTTGAATTCTAAATAAATCACCAACAGTGTCACCAGCAAAGCATCCTCACACCATCACACCACCTCCTCCATGCTTCACGTGGGAACCACCCATGCCGAGATCATCTATTCACCTACTCTGCATTTCACAAAGACATGGCGGTTGGAACCAAAAATCTCCAATTTGGACTCCAGACCAAAGGACAGATTTCTACCGGTCTAATGTTCATTGCACATGTTTGTTGGCCCATGGAAGTCTCTTCTTCTTATTGGTGTCCTTTTAGTAGTGGGTTCTTTGCAGCAATTCGACCTTGAAGGTCTGATTCACGCAGTCTCCTCTGAACAATTAATGTTGATGTCTGTTACTTGAACTCTGAAGCATTTATTTGGGCTGTAATTTCTGAGGCATTTAACTCTTATAAACTTATTCTCTGCAGCAGAGGTAATTCTGGGTCTTCCTTTCCCCATGAGAGCCAGTTAAATCATATTAATGCGTTAATTTCGGGAAATGTCTTTCCTTAACTTTTAACAAATTGAAATGCATTCCAGGTGACTACCTCATGAAGCTGGTTGAGAGAATGCCTGGAGTGTGCAAAGGGTGGCTCCTTTGAAGAATCTCAAATATGAAATATATTTACATTTGTTTAACACTTATTTTGGTTACTACATGATTCCATGTGTTAGTTCATAGTTTTGATGTCTTCACTATTATTCTACAATGTAGAAAATAGTATTAATAAAGAAACCCTTGAATGAGTAGGTGTGTGTCATCTTTTGATATATGCATGACGAACTCTTCCCAACTGTTTCGGCGGAGAAGCATTTAGACAACCCTATAATATTGCACTGAATCATAGATTTGGCACATCATTGTACATGTTACACATCAGACAGTAGCCTACAATTAGCAAAATAGAAATTGATTGAAGATAATATGTATTTCAATGTGAGTTCTAGACCCATGTAGCCTAGACTTTTACTGCAGTGATCTCGGTTTTCATTTGAAGTTTATTTTTATTTTTCACTTGTTTATAATAGGTGCGAAGACAATGGCAACTTTGTAGGCCTATTTGAAGTCAACGTTGTTCTGAAGTTACCGGCGGTCACAGAGACAGATGAACATCTTGATTCTATATTTAGCGGAGATCTTCTATGTGTATATATATATATAAAAAAGCATCTAACGACACACTTAGCTGTTCTGTGAGTGGTCTGAGGCAGTTCGTAAATAACAAGCATTTTCAAGTGCAACTGAGAAACGACTCAGAGATTTATTGACGCTCCTAAGAAGGTTCTAGTGACGCACTTAGTCTTACAGTGATGCTCCAGAGCTTTTGTTTAATATCAGCAAGTAGCTTTGAATGTAGTGTTCACGAGCCAAAACGAGGCCCCCCCGAAAATTGTGCACAATTGTGTAATACATTGTACATAATTTTTTTAAATTCATAATATGATACAAATCCAATTCATTCAATATGTTACAAATTTGTGAGTGCTTAAGATCACGGACTGCATCTACAAGGGACTGTTGGGAAACTGGGCCCAGGGGGAAAGAACAGTGTTGGCTGTAATGATGTCTCTGAAGGGAAAAGAACAGTGTTGGCTGTAATGATGTCTGTGAAGGGAAAATAACAGTGTTGGTTGTTTTACAGTAACGTCTTTCGTTGTAATATCAAAGGGACGTGTTAGTTTCACAATCTTTAAGGATTCCATCTTTATTGTCAGGGCCTGTAGTCATAAAGAGTCTTTATTGTCAGGGCCTGTAGTCATAAAGAGTCTTTATTGTCAGGGCCTGTAGTCATAAAGAGTCTTTATTGTCAGGGCCTGTAGTCATAAAGAGTCTTTATTGTCAGGGCCTGTAGTCATAAAGAGTCTTTATTGTCAGGGCCTGTAGTCATAAAGAGTCTTTATTGTCAGGGCCTGTAGTCATAAAGAGTCTTTAGAGGAATGCTGGTCTAGGATCTGGTCCCCTGTTTTGATTATAATCTGAACGACCAAACTGATCCTAGATCAGCTCTCCTACTGCTGAGAGGTTTTATGAACATGGAACCCTGGTCAGGTGGCTGCGGTGCAGGACGGTAATAAGAGCCTGAACTGGACAGAAGAGTTTCTGGCAGCTCACTTACATCAATGGAAATCTGTCTTTCATGTACCAAGCTAATAATAATGTGGGTGGGGGGGGGGGGGTGATTATCTGTCCTGTTTCACACATGTACCAGTACGTATTAATACACATATACCAGTATGTATTAATACACATATACCAGTATGTATTAATACACATGTACCAGTATGTATTAATACACATATACCAGTATGTATTAATACACATATACCAGTATGTATTAATACACATGTACCAGTATGTATTAATACACATGTACCAGTATGTATTAATACACATGTACCAGTATGTATTAATACACATATACCAGTATGTATTAATACACATGTACCAGTACGTATTAATACACATATACCAGTATGTATTAATACACATGTACCAGTATGTATTAATACACATGTACCAGTATGTATTAATACACATGTGAATTGGAAATGTTATTTTTTTGTGTGCATATTCCTACTCTCCCTGAGACTCCCTGTGTAAATAGGGTCAAGGGTCACCGTAGAATCCTTTTCAGTCAGGCTTGTACTTATTAACCCACAGCAGGCGAATGTGTGTGAATAGGGTCAAGGGTCACCGTAGAATCCCTTTCAGACAGGCTTGTAAACCCACAGCAGGCTAATGTGTGTGAATAGGGTCAAGGGTCACCGTAGAATCCCTTTCAGACAGGTTTGTACTTGTAAACCCACAGCAGGCTAATGTGTGTGAATAGTAGAGGTCGACCAATTATGATTGTTTATTTATTTGTAATAATGACAATTACAACAATACTGAATGAACACTTATTTTAACTTAATATAATACATCAATAAAATCAATTTAGCCTCAAATAAATAATGAAACATGTTCAATTTGGTTTAAATAATGCAAAATAATGTGTTGGAGAAGAAAGTAAAAGTGCAATATGTGCCATGTAAAAAAGCTAACGTTTAAGTTCCTTGCTCAGAACATGAGAACATATGAAAGCTGGTGGTTCCTTTTTAACATGAGTCTTCAATATTCCCAGGTAAGTTTTAGGTTGTAGTTATTATAGGAATTATAGGACTATTTCTCTCTATACCATTTGTATTTCATATACCTTTGACTATTGGATGTTCTTATAGGCACTTTAGTATTGCCAGTGTAACAGTATAGCTTCCGTCCCTCTCCTCGCTCCTACCTGGGCTCGAACCAGGAACACATCGACAACAGCCACCCTCGAAGCAGCGTTACTCATGTAGAGCAAGGGGAACAACTACTCTAAGTCTCAGAGCGAGTGACGTTTCAAACGCTGTTAGCGCGCACCCGCTAACTAGCTAGCCATTTCACATCGGTTACACCAGCCTAATCTTGGGAGTTGACAGGCTTGAAGGGGTGGGTATAATTTGTGGAACGTTCCAACAGGAATCTGTTCCAAAAAACGTAAAGTAAAAGGTTGCCAACCAACAACGCACACAAAGTAGCAACGCTTTCAAACCTAGCTAACTAGCTGCCGAATAGGCATCAACTCACCACGTAGCTTATTCTTAATGTTTGTCCATAGGCAAACAGAGTGAGGACAGACATTTTTTGGAATAAACGCGAAAAACGCAATGAAATAGACCACTCACTACCCGGTATCTTATTCTGCCGCTATACAACTTTGTATGCGTTGTTTTTTTGGCAATCTTGTTATTTACGAAGTTTTTGGAATAGATTCCTGTTGGAACGTTCCACAAATTATACCCACCCGGCTTGAAGTCATAAACAGCTTGAAACACAGCGAAGAGCTGCTGGCAAAACGCCCGAAAGTGCTGTCTAAATGAATGTTTACGAGCCTGCTGCTGCCTGCCACCACTCAGTCAGACTGCTCTATCAAATCATAGACTTAATTATAATATAATAAACACACAGAAATACGAGCCTTAGGTCATTAATATGGTCGAATCCGGAAACTATCATCTCGAAAACAAAATGTATTTTTCTTTCAGTGAAATACAGAACCGTTCCGTATTTTATCGAATGGGTGGCATCCCTAAGTGTAAATATTCCTGTTACATTGCACAACCTTCAATGTTATGTCATAATTACGTAAAATTCTGGCAAATTAGTTCGCAACGAGCCAGGTGGCCCAAACTGTTGCATATACCCTGACTCTGCGTGCAATGAGCGCTAGAGATGTGACACAATTTCATGTTAGCAGGCAATATAAACTAAATATGCAGGTTTAAAAATATATACTTGTTTATTGATTTTAAATTGGTGCAACGATAGTGCTTTTTTCGCAAATGCGCTTGTTAAATCAACACCCGTTTGGCGAAGTAGGCTGTGATTCAATGAGAAATTAACAGGCACCGCATCGATTATATGCAATGCAGGACACGTTAGATAAACTAGTAATATCATCAACCATGTGTAGTTAACTAGTGATTATGTTAGGATTGATAGTTTTTTATAAGATAAGTTTAATGCTAGCTAGCAACTTACCTTGGCTTCTTGCTGCCCTCGCGTAACAGGTAGTCAGCCTGCCATGCAGGCTCCTCGTGGAGTGCAATGTAAGGCAGGTGGTTAGAGCGTTGGACTAGTAACCAAGGTTGCAAAAACGAATCCCCGAATCCCCCCTGAACAAGGCAGTTAACCCCGTTCCTAGGCCGTCATTGAAAATAAGAATGTGTTCTTAATCTGACTTGCTTAGTTAAATAAAAGTGTAAAAAAAGAAAATACCGATTACCGATTGTTATGAAAACTTGAAATCGGCCCTAATTAATCGGCCATTCCGATTAATCGGTTGACCTCTAGTGAATAGGGTCAAGGGTCACCGTAGAATATCTTTCAGACAGGCTTGTAAACCCACAGCAGGCTAGTGTGTGTGAATAGGGTCAAGGGTCACCGTAGAATATTTTTCAGACAGGCTTGTAAACCCACAGCATGCTAGTGTGTGTGAATAGGGTCAAGGGTCACCGTAGAATATCTTTCAGACAGGCTTGTAAACCCACAGCATGCTAGTGTGTCAGAAGAATGTGGTCCTTAAATGATGTCGTTTTTTTAACTGACAAGTGGCACTGTTTATGTTTTACTATGAAGTGTGTTGTGATTTAAATACAGTTTGATTTGATTCTGTATTCTAGGACTTTGGTGGGCCGTCCCCATCCTGCTCCACTGAACCCCAACCAACACTGTCACTAGGTCCTGACGGGAACCACGGTGACCGGGACTACACACCGCAGGGGCAGGAGATTGGTTACCCTGGAGGCCTTGACAGCTTCAGTGAAATACCTAGATTTAACATCGTAGTCAAAGAGGAGGAGGAGGAAGAAGATTTAGAGGAGTGGAGTTTTAATTATACAGGTAAGTAGCCGACTGAATGTTAACTACAAATAAAATGGTTTTCTCAAGAGGACAGTTCAATTTGATGAGTCTTTGAAGATGGAATCGTCATTAGGAGAAACAGATCCACTGTTTGCCTCAGACACTGTTATTTTATTATGTTTGTAGATGAAACGGAGGTGAGCAGCATGGTATTTTTTGTTGTTGTTGCAGTATCTGCTGTTCTGTCACCCATGCAATGATGTGTGAGGAGGAAAATAACAGTGTTGGTTATAATGAGGAAAATAACAGTGTTGGTTATAAGGAGGAAAATAACAGTGTTGGTTGTAATGAGGAAAATAACTGTTGGTTATAATGAGGAAAATAACAGTGTTGGTTATAATGACGAAAATAACAGTGTTGGTTGTAATGAGGAAAATAACTGTTGGTTATAATGAGGAAAATAACAGTGTTGGTTATAATGACGAAAATAACAGTGTTGGTTGTAATGAGGAAAATAACTGTTGGTTATAATGAGGAAAATAACAGTGTTGGTTGTAGTGAGGAAAATAACAGTTTTGGTTATAATGACGAAAATAACAGTGTTGGTTGTAATGAGGAAAATAACTGTTGGTTATAATGAGGAAAATAACAGTGTTGGTTGTAATGAGGAAAATAACTGTTGGTTATAATGAGGAAAATAACAGTTTTGGTTATAATGAGGAAAATAACAGTGTTGGTTGTAATGAGGAAAATAACTGTTGGTTATAATGAGGAAAATAACAGTTTTGGTTATAATGAGGAAAATAACAGTGTTGGTTGTAATGAGGAAAATAACTGTTGGTTATAATGAGGAAAATAACAGTGTTGGTTGTAGTGAGGAAAATAACAGTGTTGGTTGTAATGAGGTCTGAGGGGAGAAAGAAAAGTGTTGGTTGTTTACAGTAACGTCTTTCTTGTAATATTTAAGGGACGTGTTAGTTTCACCATTAAAGATTCCAGCTTTATTGTCCCATGTGGGCAATTTAATTAGCCTGGTCCCGGACCTGCTTTCCTTGTTGCCGGGGCGATTTTAATTCCACGTGATGCCAACTTTCATCAACACGTCTCCTTCGCCACTAGGGGGCGATAAAGTCCTAGTCAGACACATCCAACTTTTTTTTTTAAAGATGACAGATTTATTTATTTACTACCAAGCAATGAAAATGTGTGTTGTATCAAATGAAGTTGCCACATGAAACCATTTTGTTTCCTGAAGTGCTGTAGCCTGTAGCACCCTGCTCATCTAGCAGATCAGCTGCTGGACCATCAAACCACAGTTGGAAAGAGGGAGATCTAGAAAGTTTAATGGGCAAAACTAAGTTAGCAAAACAGTTTACATGAAAATATAGTTAATAATATTACATTTGAAATAAAATCCCTAAAATAAATGTTGGCCTATTTTAAATGGTTTTGATGGTTATTTTATTTTCATGATGGTCTTTCCGTCACAACCCCCTACCCACAACCCCCTACCCACAACCCCCTACCTACAGCCTCCTACCCACAACCCCCTATCCACAACCCCCTACCTACAGCCCCCTACCCACAACCCCCTACCTACAGCCCCCTACCCACAACCCCCTACCTACAGCCTCCTACCCACCCCCTACCTACAGCCTCCTACCTACAGCCTCCTACCCACCCCCCTACCCACAACCCCCTACCTACAGCCCCCTACCCACAACCCCCTACCCACAACCCCCTACCCACAACCCCCTACCTACAGCCCCCTACCCACAACCCCCTACCTACCCACCCCCTACCTACAGCCTCCTACCTACAGCCTCCTACCTACAGCCTCCTACCTACAGCCTCCTACCTACAGCCCCCTACCTACAACCCCCTACCCACAACCCCCTACCCACAACCCCCTACCTACAGCCTCCTACCTACAGCCTCCTACCCACCCCCCTACCCACAGCCCCCTACCTACAGCCTCCTACCTACAGCCTCCTACCTACAGCCTCCTACCTACAGCCTCCTACCTACAGTCTCCTACCTACAGCCTCCTACCTACAGCCTCCTACCTACAACCCCCTGCCTACAGCCTCCTACCTACAGCCTCCTACCTACAGCCTCCTACCTACAGCCCCCTACCTACAACCCCCTACCCACAACCCCCTACCCACAACCCCCTACCTACAGACTCCTACCTACAGCCTCCTACCCACCCCCCTACCCACAGCCTCCTACCTACAGCCTCCTACCTACAGCCTCCTACCTACAGCCTCCTACCTACAGCCTCCTACCTACAACCCCCTACCTACAGCCTCCTAGCTACAGCCTCCTACCCACCCCCCTACCCACAGCCCCCTACCCACAGCCTCCTACCTACAGCCTCCTACCTACAGCCTCCTACCTACAGCCTCCTACCTACAGCCTCCTACCTACAACCCCCTACCTACAGCCTCCTACCTACAGCCTCCTACCCACCCCCCTACCCACAGCCCCCTACCCACAGCCTCCTACCTACAGCCTCCTACCCACCCCCTACCCACAGCCCCCTACCTACAGCCTCCTACCTACAGCCTCCTACCCACCCCCTACCCACAGCCCCCTACCCACAGCCGCCTACCCACAGCCCCATACCTACAGCCGCCTACCCACAGCCCCCTACCCACAGCCCCATACCTACAGCCTCCTACCCACAGCCCCCTATCTACAGCCCCCTACCCACAGCCCCATACCTACAGCCTCCTACCCACAGCCCCCTACCCACAACCCCCTACCTACAGCCCCCTACCTACAGCCCCCTACCTACAGCCTCCTACCCACAGCCTCCTACCCACAGCCTCCTACCTACAGCCTCCTACCCACAGCCCCCTACCTACAGCCGCCTACCCACAGCCCCCTACCCACAGCCTCCTACCTACAGCCTCCTACCTACAGCCCCCTACCCACAGCCTCCTACCTACAGCCTCCTACCCACAGCCCCCTACCCACAGCCTCCTACCTACAGCCTCCTACCCACAGCCCACTACCTACAGCCGTCTACCCACAGCCCCCTACCTACAGCCGTCTACCCACAGCCTCCTACCTACAGCCTCCTACCCACAACCCCCTACCCACATCCACCTACCCACAGTCCCCTACCCACAGCCTCCTACCTACAGACTCCTACCTACAGACTCCTACCCACAGCCCCTACCCACAGCCCCTACCCACAGCCGTCTACCCACAGCCCCTACCCACAGCCTCCTACCTACAGACTCCTACCTACAGACTCCTACCCACAGCCCCCTACCCACAGCCCCCTACCCACAACCCCCTACCCACAACCCCCTACCCACAGCCCCCTACCCACAGCCTCCTACCCACATCCCCTACCCACAGCCTCGTACCCACAGTGCCCTACCCACAGCACCTACCCACAGCCCCCTACCCACAGATGGACAATACTTTTAATCCCACTGAGGATACTTTAATGCCCCTCGAGGAGATGATTTATTAGTTTAATACATGAACATAGAGCGTTACAGTAGATTATGATACCCTAGTTCCTGTATAGTGCACTACCCTTGACCAGGGTCCAGGTCAAAAGTAGTGCACTATATAGGAAATAGGGTAGCATCTGGGAGCAACCATAACTTGTTTTATCCTTACTGTTGTAACAGGAGAGAGTCCAAACCCCAGCTCTAGTGATGAGGCATCAGCAGAACAACACCAGGAGAATCACACAGCTAAGAAGACCTTTTACCGCTGCCCGGAGTGTGGGAAAGAGTTTCCTCACCCATCAAAACTACAGAGACATCTGAGAACACACACAGGAGAGAAACCATATCCTTGCTCTGTGTGCGGGAAGAGATTCAGTGATACAGGGACCCTCAAAACACATGAGAGGTTGCACACAGGAGAGAAACCGTACACCTGCCCGGAAAAGGACTGTTGGAAGAGGTTTGTCAGCCAAGGAGAGTTAAAACTACACCATCGGACACACACCGGAGAGAAACCTTGCCACTGCTCTGTGTGTGGGAAGAGTTTCTCACGTATGTGGCACTTGAAGGTCCACATGATGACGCACGCCGGAGAGAAGCAGAGACTCAGCATGAAGAAACCTTTCCCATGCTCTGAGTGCGAGAGGGGCTGCAACTCTGCAGCAGAGCTCAAGATGCACCAGAGGATGCACACTGGGGAGAGACCTTACCAGTGTTCCACCTGCAAAAAGACCTTTGTTTTCCCAAGCTCTTTAACAAGACATGAACAATCCCATATAAGCGAAGCGAATAGTACCGCCAAGCCGTACAGCTGCTCAGAATGTGGGAAGGAATTCACTCAGCCATGGACCTTAAAGATACACATGCGACAGCACACAGGAGAGAAACCGTACCACTGCTCTCAATGCGAGAAGAGGTTCTCATCATCATCACTCCTTAAAAGACACCTGAGGGTTCACACCGGAGAGAAACCATTCCAGTGCTCCGACTGCGGGAAGAGTTTCTCCTCGTCAGCGAATAGAACTAGTCACCGTCGTCGTATCCATGAAGGTATACAGGGTGGGTCACAGCAGCAGGAGGCAACTGCTGTGGATGGTACCAATAAGGTAGGTTTATATGGTGTATCCAGTGCAATTTTGTATTTATTTTCTTTCTTAAAAAGGTTTTTCTAGAAATCCGTGTTGGTGGATTCCAGATTTCCTGCTTATTTTCTTCTGATTCCAGGAATCTTCCAACCTGTATTTCTG
This sequence comes from Salmo trutta, assembly GCF_901001165.1. Lineage (NCBI taxonomy): Eukaryota > Metazoa > Chordata > Actinopteri > Salmoniformes > Salmonidae > Salmo > Salmo trutta. The sequence goes on from NW_021822697.1 coordinate 262,336, forward strand.
GAAAACCTGGGAATTTTTAAGAAAGTTACTGGAATTTTGCACCCTTAAACCAGTCATTAACTTCTCTAGGGTATGTGGGACGGTAGCGTCCCTCCTCACCAACAGCCAGTGAAATAGCAGAGCGCCAAATTCAAAACAACAAAAATCTCATAATTCAAATTTCTCACACATACAAGTATTATACACCATTTTAAAGATAATCTTCTCATTAATCCAACCACACTGTCCGATTTCAAAAAGGCTTTACGGCGAAAGCATAGCATTAGATTATATTTGGACAGCACCTAGACAAGAAAAACCACACAGCCATTTGCCAAGCAAGGAGAGGCGTCACAAAAAACAGAAATACAGCTAAAATGAATCACTAACCTTTGATGATCTTCATCAGATGGCACTCATAGGACTTCATGTTACACAATACATGTATGTTTTGTTCGATAAAGTTCATATTTATATCCAAAACCCCCATTTTACATTGGCGTGTAATGTTCAGAAATGTTTTGCCTCCCAAAACTTCCGGTGAATGAGCACATCAATTTACAGAAATACTCATCATAATAAACATTGATAAAATATTCAACTGCGCTCAGTCACAAAACCAAACCCGCCATTTTGTGGAGTCAACAAAACTCAGAAATAGCATTATAAATATTCACTTACCTTTGATGATCTTCATCAGAATGCACTCCCAGGAATCCCAGTTCCACAATAAATGTTCATTTGTTTCGATAAAGTCCATCCTTTATGTCCAAATACCTCCATTTTGTTCGCGCGTTCAGTCGAGTAATCCAAATCCACTGTGCTCGCGCAGTGAGTTCAGGTGAAAAGTCAAAGAAGTTATATTACAGTTCGTAGAAACATGTCAAACGATGTATAGAATAAATCTTTAGGATGTTTTTATCATAAATCTTCCATAATATTCTAACCGGACGATTCCTTTGTCTTCGATCTGATTCCAATGGCTCTTATTCTTTCCCCATTCACAGTAGAAGCATGAAACAACGTTCTAAAGACTGTTAACATCTAGTGGAAGCATTAGGAAGTGCAATATGACCCCATAGACACTGTATATTGGATAGGGAATCACTTGAAAATCTACAAACCTCAGATTTACACACTTCCTGGTTGGATTTGTTCTCAGGTTTTCGCCTGCCATATGAGTTCTGTTATACTCACAGACATCATTCAAACAGTTTTAGAAACTCCAGTGTGTTTTCTATCCAAATCTACTAATAATATGCATATCTTAGCATCTGGGACTGAGTAGCAGGCAGTTTACTCTGGGCAACTTCTTCATCCGGACGTCAAAATACTGCCCCCTACCCAAGAGAGGTTAAGGCCCTTACAACAATATAACTAAGATTAATGCTGCTGTTGACATATTATATTGAATGACTTGTCTGATTATTAATCCTAGGCTTGTGTTGACCAAAATGACCAGGTTGAACCCACAGCTGTAGAGGAGTCTTGTCTCAGTCTAGTACTGGATGTCAAAGTAAAAGAAGAGGAGGAAGATCCTGCTTTTGGTGAGTTCAAATGTTAATTTGTTAAGGTATGGGTTAGCCTACACATTCAAGTTTACTTTATTTTAGGAAATATAAATAAATTGTGTATTTCCAATTACCCAAATTAAGAAACATCTTTATTATTGACAGTCTCAAATCTTCACATATTTAAGGTGCTTACTTATCCATACTACCTCTTTACCACAGCAGAGAGACCTGACCATTGCTCTGACAGTGAGGAGAGTCCCTCTACATTAGGAGAACCTGACCAACACCAGGAGAACAACAAAGCTCTGGGCCCTCACATCTGTTCAACGTGTGGAAAAGAACTATCCAGCTCCTATAAACTAATGCTACACCAGAGAACACACACAGGAGAGAAGCCTTACGAGTGTATGGTGTGTGGGAAGGGCTTCTCCCAAGCCGCAAACCTGAAGACGCACCAGAAAGTGCACAGTGGAGAGAAACCGTACCCCTGCTCTGACTGCGGGAGCAGATTTACTCACATGGGAGACTTGAAGAGACACCAGTTGTTGCACTCGGGCGAGAAACCTTATAGCTGCCCCGAGTGCGGGAAGAGTTTTTCTCAGTTGGCGCACCTGAAATCTCACCAGCAGACACACACAGGGGAGAAACCTTTCCACTGCGCTCACTGTGAAAAGACTTTCTCCACTGCTGCCAAGCTGAAGAACCATGAGAGAGTGCATACCGGCGAGAGACCTTACTGCTGCTCCTACTGCCCCAAGCGCTTTGCTCTATCTGGGACACTGGTGAAGCATGAACGACTCCACACCGGAGAAACACCGTACCAATGTGGAGAATGCGGTAAGGGATTTGCTCAACTGGTGTCCTTGAAGATACATGCCCAATCACACACTGGAGTCAACTTCTACAACTGTTTCCATTGTGACCAGAGCTTCTCCACTTCAACCAAGCTGAAGGAACATCAGAGAATCCACACTGGGGAGAACCTGTACCAATGCACCGAATGTGGGAAGAGTTTCACTATCGAGTCAAAGCTGCTGAAACACCAGAGAGTTCACACTGGAGAGAAACCGTACCAGTGCTCCAGTTGTGGAATGAGGTTCTCGCTCTCTGAGAACCTACTGAGACACCAGCGTAACTCTTCAGGGATCTGTGGGGCTGTGAGCCTTGATCAGGCTACTGGTAGTGGGATTCTACTTCTACAAGATGCTGCTGTCTTCCAGAATATACTGGTCAAGGTCGGTGGAAATTATTATCCTATCAACCAAACATTTGTCCAAGTTGCAGCTAATATTTTGTCCTTTATATAGGGCCAGTCTTTCACCTTTAATTCTAAAGGCCCATATCCCAGACACAGATGAAGACTAGCCCTGGACTAAGCATTAGCCTAGTGGTTAGAGCCTGGTGGTTAGAGCCTGGTGGTTAGAGCCTAGTGGTTAGAGCCTAGTGGTTAGAGCCTAGTGGTTAGAGCCTAGTGGTTAGAGCCTAGTGGTTAGAGCCTAGTGGTTAGAGCCTAGTGGTTAGAGCCTAGTGGTTAGAGCGTTGGGCCAGTAACCAAAAGTTTGCTGGATCAAATCTCTGAGCTTAAAAGGTAAAAATCTGCCGTTCTGCCCCTGAACAAGGCATTAACCTCTTATATCTAGATGTTCCGCTAGCGGAACGCCTCGCCAATATCCAATGATAGGGCGTGGCGCAAATGACAAACTCCTCAAAAATCCCAAAACGTCCATTTTTCAAACATATGACTATTTTACACCATTTTAAAGACACGACTCTCCTTTATCTAACCACATTGTCCGATTTCAAAAAGGCTTTACAACGAAAGCAAAACATTAGATTATGTCAGGAGAGTACCCAGCCAGAAATAATCAGACACCCATTTTTCAAGCTAGCATATAATGTCACAAAAACCAAAACCACAGCACTAACCTTTGATGATCTTCATCAGATGACACTCCTAGGACATTATGTTATACAATACATGCATGTTTTGTTCAATCAAGTTCATATTTATATAAAAAACCAGCTTTTTACATTAGCATGTGACGTTCAGAACTAGCATACCCACCGAAACCTCCGGTGAATTTACTAAATTACTCACGATAAACGTTCACAAAAAACATAACAATTATTTTAAGGATTATAGATACAGAACTCCTTTATGCAATCGCGGTGTCCGATTTTAAAATAGCTTTTCGGTGAAAGCACATTTTGCAATATTCTGAGTAGATAGCCCGGCCATCATGGCTAGCTATTTTGACACTCACCAAACTCAGATTTACTATAAGAAAAATTGGATTACCTTTGCTGTTCTTCGTCAGAATGCACTCCCAGGACTTCTACTTCAGCACCCAATGTTGTTTTGGTTCCAAATAATCCATAGTTATATCCAAATAGCGGCGTTTTGTTCTTGCGTTCAAGACACTATCCGAAGGGTGACGCGCCGGCGCGTATCTTGACAAAAAAATTCAAAATATTCCATTACCGTACTTCGAAGCATGTCAAACGCTGTTTAAAATCAATTTTTATGTGATTTTTCTCGTAAAATAGCGATAATATTCCGACCGGGAGACGTTGTTTTCGTTCAAAGACTGAAAGAAGAAAATGGTGTCTTCACGTGCACGCGCGGTACATGTTATTGTTCTCAGATCGACCACTTTCCAAATCCCCTACTGTTTTCCGCCCAGGGACTGCAGAGTCATCATTCCCCATTCTGGCGCCTTCTGAGAGCCTATGGGAGCCTTAGAAAATGTCACGTTACAGCAGAGATCCTCTGTTTTCCATAAAGAGGCTATAGAAGGCCAAAAAATGGTCGGAGAGGGCACTTCCTGTATGGAATCTTCTCAGGTTTTGGCCTGCCATATGAGTTCTGTTATACTCACAGACACAATTGAAACAGTTTTAGAAACTTTAGGGTGTTTTCTATCCAAATAAAATAATTATATGCATATTCTAGTTTCTGGGCAGGAGTAATAACCAGATTAAATCGGGTACGTTTTTTATCCGGCTGTGAAAATACTGCCCCCTATCTTAAACAGGTTAACCCACTGTTCCCCGGTAGGCTGTCGTTTTAAGTAAGAATTTGTTCTTAACTGACTTGCCTAGTTAAATAAAGGTTAAATAAAATAAAAAATGTACAAAAATTCTCAATGCAGGACCTTGGTGCAGCAGGGCCAAGCATGGATACCAGCTGAGCGCGGTTCCCTTAACGAGGGTGTGGCTCGTCCTGTCCTGCAGCTTTTGGTTAGTCCTGTTGACTTGATGATTTTGTTAACTAAATTTTAAAGTGTGACCCTGTAGAGCTCTGGAAAAGCCAAGATTTAATCAGCCTTTTATCTTAATAAAAGCCAGTCTGTTTGCGTCCAGCTGTCTCCTTCACCTTTGAGTCTCATTGACTCTGCCCGGCCCCCTAGACAGTGTGAAACCACTTGCACTGTCACAAGAACACAGAAGTTTAATCTGTATTCTGGTAAGTGACTCCAATGTCTTATCATTCTGGTGGCCAGGGCCTACAATTAACATCAACCATCTGCCAAATGCGGGTAGATTTTGGCTAAATGTCTTTTTCACAAGCCACGTTGGCGGGTGGTCAGGGCTCCACAGTGCCAGCATTTCACTTGCTTTTGTGAATATAAATAGTCAAGTATGATCACATTTATAGTCAGGTATGATCACAATTATAGTCAGGTATGATTACATTTATAGTCCGCTATGATCACATTTATAGCAAAGGAAATGCTGCAGTAGCTGTTTTCAAAGTATTGCTGCCGTTTTGTTTCTTAAATGGAAAATGAATCGCACAAAGTCCAAGAACTGCAACTAATATAGCCTATCCCACCTCTTGCTGCGGGCTGTGCGCACATGAAGAGCTGAGTAAAATATTCATTTTTAGAAGCGCTGCGCACAGGTAAAAAAGTTGGTCTAATTTACTTGAAAAGTCTACTGAAGTGTAACTTTGTCCTTGTGTTTCTTGGCTATTTACCTGATTTTGTTCACAAGCTAGTTTGGTTTTTCAATGTTTGAGTTTCAACCGCCAGGGAAGAGAAGGTAGCACTTCTACTAGTCAGACTCAATCTCACAGGCACAAACATGACTCGAGTCCCATTACCACGGTAACCCACCGCCCTTAAAGGGGTCACAAAAAAGTGAGTAATAAATGTATTGTTTTTGAAATGTTACGAAGTACATCTGTTTTTGTGTGTTTTGTTGGTGTCATTTAAGCAGAAAATAAATATTTTAGCTGGTAATTTATTTTTGTGGCTGGTGGACCAAAAATTCAATTTTAAGGCAATTTGAAACATTTTAATTGTTTTTCTCCATCCTAAATAAACCTTTATTTCCTCACCAGGCTGGACACAAACCCACAGAGTCCCTGCCTTCTGACCAGAGCCATAGTGAAGCCTCCACTCAAACTGCTGGGATGACTGTTAATGTTAAAGAGGAGGACCGAACACTTGGACTGAAGATTAAAACTGAAGAACTGGAGGAGGAGGAGGAAGAGGAGGAAGAGGAAGAAGAGGAGGAGGAAGAAGAGGAGGAGGAATTTGTTGGGCTGATTAATTCTGATGGAGAAGAAATGGACTGGGATCCTTCTCTTCTTGGTAAGTTGAGATGAGTTTGTGAGACGGATATTCCAAAAATGCCCAGGTTTTTCAGAAATCCTGGTTGGAAGATTCCCGGAATCAGGAGGGAATAAACAGGAAATCGGGAATACTCCAGCCAGGATTTCAGGAAAACCTGGGAATTTTCTCTTGACTTGTCTGCTGCTTTGTTTAACCCGTTCCAAATTTTTTCACGCAGGATATAATCCCAATCAGAGTTCTGACATTGAAGAGAGTCCCTCTACATCAGGAGTACCTGAACATCACCAGGAGAATCACACCGCTAAGAGCTCTCACTGCTGTTCGGTGTGTGGAAAAGACTGCCAAAAATTATCGGCGCTACAAAAACACATGAGAATTCACACAGGAGAGAAGCCTTACCCCTGTACTTTGTGTGGAAACCAATTCCGTGAGAAAGGACACCTGAAAGCACATCTGAAAACACACACTGGAGAGAAACCTTACCACTGCCCGACCTGTGGGATGAAGTTCGCCCATTTGGGAGCCATGAAAATACACCTGCTGACACACACTGGAGAGAAACCTTACCCCTGCTCTGTGTGTGGGAAGAGTTTTACCCAATCATCACGTTTGAAGCAACATTTCCGGACTCACACAGGAGAGAAACCTTACTCCTGCTCTGTATGCAGGAAGAGTTTTGCAAGACCAGCAGACCTTAAAGTACACCACAGAGATCACACAGGTGAGAAACCTTACAGCTGTGCTGAATGTGGCCAGAGCTTCACCAGTTCCCACAACCTATGGAAACATCAGAAGACCCATCTACCACCTGGACTACCACCACCTGTTGAGTTTGACAACCACAACCAAACACCTGAGATGAATGCTAAAAACGAGGGACTGAAGGAGGAAGATGAGGAGGAGGAGGAATTTGGTGTTCTGATCAATTCTGATGGAGAAGAAGTTGGATTGGACTTGGATCCTCCTCGTCTCAATCCTCTGAGTTCTGAGGAAGAGGAGAGTCCGTCAACATCAGGAGAAACTGAACAACACCAGGTGAACCACAATACAGCTCTGAGGTACAGCTGCCATGTGTGTGGGAAGCAGTTCAACCACAAAGGACATCTGCGAAGACACGAGAGTGTACATTCAGTTGAAAAACCTTATGGTTGCTCAGACTGCGACAAGATGTTCGGTTCCACCATAGCTCTGAATAGACACAAGAAGTTACACAGAGAAGAGAAACCTCACACTTGCACAGTGTGTGGGAAAGGTTTCGTTCAACTGTCACGTCTGAAGGAACACTACCCAACGCACTCGGGAGAGAAACCACACTGCTGCTCTGTGTGTGGGAAGCGCTTCACTACTGCGTCGTACCTCAAAACGCACAGCAAAGTCCACCTGGGGGAGAGTCCTTATACCTGTAACATATGTAGGAGAGATTGCCAGAAGTTGTCCGCATTCAAGTTACACATGAGGATCCACACAGGAGAGAAGCCCTTCAGTTGCTCTGTGTGCGAGAAGCAGTTCACTCAGAAAAGACATCTGCAAGACCACCAGAAAGTACACACTGGAGAGAAACCGTACCCCTGCCCCCACTGTGACAAGCGGTTCAGCTTCTCCTCAGCCTTGAAAAGACACCAGCAGTTACACACAGGAGAAAAGCCCCACTGCTGCTTTGTGTGTGGGAATAGTTTCTCTCAAGCAGGGCGCCTAAAAGAACACCTACGGACGCACTCGGGAGAGAGACCTTTCTCCTGCTCTGTCTGTGAGAAAACCTTCAGAAAAGCTTCTGAACTCACGATACACATCAGATCTCATACAGGAGAGAGACCGTACAGCTGTGCTGAATGTGGTAAGAGCTTCACCAGTTCTATGAAGCTGGGACGACACAAGAAGATCCATCAGAACACAAACACTGAAGAGAATCTGACTAAAGATGTGAAGAAGATTCCATGAGTATTGATGATGATGAAGAAGTGGAGGCTCCCTCCGCTGTTAGTGGATGCTAGTAGGGTGAAGAGGAGGAGCCTCTACAGTTAGTGGATGCTAGTAGGGGGAAGAGGAGGAGCCTCTACAGTTAGTGGATGCTAGTAGGGTGGAGAAGGGTGATGATTGAGAGTGCCGCCTGATGACCGTTGGTCTCCTAACGAGGTGCCGGTTTAGACTGGGAATGATGAACAATGATGACCTCATAATGTACAAAATATATCTGCACACTGATGCATGTTTCCAAGAATTGTATTTTATTTTAAGTGAGCAAAGTTTTTGTGAAAGGTTAATGGTTTGAAGGTTAAGCCAATTTGTATCAAATACATTTAAACTATAAAAAAAGCATGAAAAGGTGCATAAAGACAGCAGACTGAACAGTATAAAGCAGATAAACAACATACTAATACACAATCAGTCAATCCAGCATCAGAAATGACATGAGCAAACTAGCTGGTGGTATCTATAAACATTTTAATAAAGTGATCAATGTTCTTTCTATTTTATTAAGGTTTATTCATGTGATAATATGCTAATTATGCAACAATCCAAATAGTAGGTTTGTAGTCCATAGAATAGCTCTTCTTCCCTGTTCTTTACACTTACAATAACTTGTCTTTTAATATCAATGTTCATAATCTTAGCAAACGATGTTAGTTATTTTAGAAAGTCGAGATTGTTCAGAGTAGGATATTGCTGAAAGAAGTTGTGTGTGTGGACAATCATTTCAGAATGAGGTGTTTGTGGAATATTGATATGGATAGTATGTCATAATCATGTTACGTGATGTCATAATCATGTTACGTGATGTCATAATCATGTTACGGGAACAATGGAAATAAAAGTATAGATAGTGAATGTGCTAGTCCTTTCATTGTCCAGAGTCAGCACGTGTTGTTGATGACATTTACATTACAACACCTCTCAACATATGTGGTTTCTGGTTTTAGTGGAGAGGATCTAGCCTGGTACAACCACCCAGAGGTCTCGGGAGCTTGCATTCTGATTGGCTACAGCGGTAATCAGTCTGGAAATGCCATGTGCAGGTGGCGTCATCCTGCGTCATGATTCCGGGGTCCTGTCCCCACCTAATCTTTTTTGAATGGGCTTTGACAATTCTTTCATCAAATTTGTGAAAGATTATAAACTTGGTGGTATATTGGCCATATACCACACCCCCTCGGGCCTTATTGCTTTAATATACCAAGGCTGTCAGCCAATCAGCATTCAGATTATATTCTTGTTTGTGGATGAATGTACTTCTCCCAGATGCATTTGATGATGTTTTTATAATGAAAACCATTCAAAACCATTCAAAACTCCTACGAAGGTGAATAGACTACAAGGCTACTTCCTGGAAAACGACAGATCACTTTCATACCGTATACACAAGGCTAGCATTGGAAGGGCGAGAAGTGTGGGGGATGATCAAGAGGATGAGTGGGGTCAGAAGGGATAGGATCCTGTGATGACGAGTGGGAGGATATGGCAGTAACAGATGAGGAAGCGGAGACGATGGCTAAAGCGTTTCTCCTCTGTCAGAAGGAGAGAGAGAACGAGAGGGGAGCACCCTACTATGGCAGAGATGAAGAGGGCAATAGGCAAGGCTGGGTTAATTTTTTTGTACCTTTTATTTTGACAGGGAGTCGAAGCTGAGACCAAGGTCTCTTTCCCAGATGAGCCCTGGATAGCACCACAATACACATCAACACATTCAACTATACATTTAAAATACACGTTGTTATACACAACAATACATGAAAAGCAAAACGCAATCATAAAAAACAGCCAGTCTTCGGTAACAAGGTCACCTAGCAACCGTCTGAAATACCTTAGAGGCATTAGAAGAGGCATCAGACAAGCCAGTTGTCTCTTGGGTCAACTTCACCTGAGCAGGATGAGCTGTGCTATGTCATGTTGGCCCGTTTCCGTGACGAGGCGCTGGATAATGTCATGGAGTCTGTACTGGAACGAGGGAGTAGTGGTGCCAATCCAGAAGCCAGGGGAGCAGCCAACGAGGGCAATCAAGCTATCGGTCAATAGCCCTAATCGTCGTGTTTAAGGTTGATTACAGAGGCAAACCAACTTTCTGGAGAGTAGGAGGTTAGTATAGCCACAGAATTGAAGGGGAACTACGGGACCCAGTGGTCTGCCTAGAAGCAGAGGTCAGGAAGGCCCAGGTGAAGAAGGGGAAGGTTGTGGCTGTCTTTGTTTGATGTGGAGAAGGTGTATGATATGATCTGAAAGGAGGGGTTGCTAATCAAGCTTGATCTGTTGTAGCTAGAAGGAAGAACGTACAAGTGGATAAAGGTCAGGGTGGGGAAGTCTCTATCGAGCAGCTACATAGTGGATAAAGGTGAGGGTGGGGAAGTCTCTATCGAGCAGCTACATAGTGGATAAAGGTCAGGGTGGGGAAGTCTCTATCGAGCAGCTACATAGTGGATAAAGGTCAGGGTGGGGAGGTCTCTATCGAGCAGCTACATAGTGGATAAAGGTCAGGGTGGGGAAGTCTCTATCGAGCAGCTACATAGTGGATAAAGGTCAGGGTGGGGAGGTCTCTATCGAGCAGCTACATAGTGGATAAAGGTCAGGGTGGGGAAGTCTCTATCGAGCAGCTACATAGTGGATAAAGGTCAGGGTGGGGAAGTCTCTATCGAGCAGCTACATAGTGGATAAAGGTCAGGGTGGGGAAGTCTCTGTCGAGCAGCTACATAGTGGATAAAGGTCAGGGTGGGGAGGTCTCTATCGAGCAGCTACATAGTGGATAAAGGTCAGGGTGGGGAAGTCTCTATCGAGCAGCTACATAGTGGATAAAGGTCAGGGTGGGGAAGTCTCTATCGAGCAGCTACATAGTGGATAAAGGTCAGGGTGGGGAAGTCTCTATCGAGCAGCTACATAGTGGATAAAGGTCAGGGTGGGGAAGTCTCTATCGAGCAGCTACATAGTGGATAAAGGTCAGGGTGGGGAAGTCTCTATCGAGCAGCTACATAGTGAATAAAGACAGGGTGGGGAAGTCTCTATCGAGCAGCTACATAGTGGATAAAGGTCAGGGTGGGGAAGTCTCTATCGAGCAGCTACATAGTGGATAAAGGTGAGGGTGGGGAAGTCTCTATCGAGCAGCTACATAGTGGATAAAGCTGAGGGTGGGGAAGTCTCTATCGAGCAGCTACATAGTGGATAAAGGTGAGGGTGGGGAAGTCTCTATCGAGCAGCTACATAGTGGATAAAGGTCAGGGTGGGGACGTCTCTATCGAGCAGCTACATAGTGGATAAAGGTCAGGGTGGGGAAGTCTCTATCGAGCAGCTACATAGTGGATAAACGTCAGGGTGGGGAAGTCTCTATCGAGCAGCTACATAGTGGATAAAGGTCAGGGTGGGGAAGTCTCTATCGAGCAGCTACATAGTGGATAAAGGTCAGGGTGGGGAAGTCTCTATCGAGCAGCTACATAGTGGATAAAGGTCAGGGTGGGGAAGTCTCTATCGAGCAGCTACATAGTGGATCATGGTACACCGCAGGGGTGTGTGATTAGTCCTCTTCTGTTCTCAGTCATCATTAATGATGTTTACTCTCAGGTACGGTCGGATATTGGAAGGTCTCTATTTGCAGGTGATGGGGCCTTAGGGAAGAGGGGCATCATACACAGCCAGGAAGGTACAGGAAGCCATTGAGGAGGTAGAGCGTTGGGTATTAATGTGGGGATTCATGTTCTCTGTAGAGGAGGAAGGTGGGAGATGAAGCAGGCTTGAGGTTTTATGGGAGAAACTTGTAGAGGCTGGGGGCCTTCAGGTTCACACTAAGTTGACCTGGTCAGAACACATTGACACTAGGCTGACCTGGTCAGAACACATTGACACTAGGCTGGTTATACTATGCTGACCTGGTCAGAACACATTGACAGTTGGCTGGTTATACTATGCTGACCTGGACAGAACACATTGACACTAGGCTGGTTATACCATGCTGACCTGGTCAGAACACATTGACAGTTGGCTGGTTATACTAGACTGACCTGGTCAGAACACATTGACAGTTGGCTGGTTATACTAGACTGACCTGGACAGAACACATTGACACTAGGCTGACCTGGTCAGAACACATTGACACTAGGCTGACCTGGTCAGAACACATTGACACTAGGCTGACCTGGTCAGAACACATTGACAGTTGGCTGACCTGGTCAGAACACATTGACACTAGGCTGACCTGGTCAGAACACATTGACACTAGGCTGGTTATACTATGCTGACCTGGTCAGAACACATTGACACTAGGCTGACCTGGTCAGAACACATTGACACTAGGCTGGTTATTCTAGACTGACCTGGACAGAACACATTGACACTAGGCTGACCTGGTCAGAACACATTGACACTAGGCTGACCTGGTCAGAACACATTGACACTAGGCTGGTTATTCTAGACTGACCTTGACAGAACACATTGACACTAGGCTGGTTATACTAGACTGACCTGGACAAAACACATTGACACTAGGCTGGTTATACTAGGCTGACCTGGACAGAACACATTGACACTGGGCTGGTTATACTAGGCTGACCTGGACAGAACACATTGACACTAGGCTGGTTATAGTATGCTGACCTGGTCAGAACACATTGACACTAGGCTGACCTGGTCAGAACACATTGACACTAGGCTGGTTATACTAGGCTGACCTGGTCAGAACACATTGACACTAGGCTGGTTATAGTATGCTGACCTGGACAGAACACATTGACACTATGCTGACCTGGTCAGAACACATTGACACTAGGCTGGTTATACTAGACTGACCTGGTCAGAACACATTGACACTATGCTGACCTGGACAGAACACATTGACACTAGGCGGGTTATTCTAGACTGACCTGGACAGAACACATTGACACTATGCTGGTTATTCTAGACTGACCTGGACAGAATACATTTGTATTTATTAGGGACCCCCATTAGTTCCTGCCAAGGCAGCAGCTACTCTTCCTGGACTCCGGTTAAATTAAGGCAGTCATACGATTTTTAAAACATGACAATAGATTCTCAACAGATTTCACAACACACTTTTAAGTTTGGGGAGTCTTGTCATTTATCCTATCAGGGTGACAGGTAGCCTAGTGGTTAGAGCGTTGGACTAGTAACCGAAAGGTTGCAAGATCGAATCACCGAGCTGACAAGGTAAAAATCTGTCGTTCTTCCCCTGAACAAGGCAGTTAACCCACTGTTCCTAGGCCGTCATTGAAAATAAGAATTTGTTCTTAACTGACTTGCCTAATTAAATAAAGGTTAAAGAAAAAATGCTACCTATACAAAATGTTTGTCCCATCTTTCATGAGCTGAAATAAGATCTCTGAAATGTTCCATATGGTTATTTAGCCCAAATTTGTTTACATTCCTGTTAGTGAGCATTTCTCATTTGCCAAGATAATCCATCCACCTGACAGGTGTGGCATATCAAGAAGCTGATTAAACAGCAGGATCATTACACAGGTGCACCTTGTGCTGGGGGCAATAAAAAGCCACTCTAAAATGTGCAGTTTTGTCACACTAGACAATGCCAGAGATGTCTCAAGTTTTGAGGCAGCGTGCAATTGGCATGCTGCCTGCAGGAATGTCCACCAGAGCTGTTGCCAGAGAATTTAAAATTGGCAAAACATTCAGAACCACAGACCACTTGTAACCACGGCAGCCCAGGACCTTTCTTCACCTTGTGGATCGTCTGAGACCAGCCACCTGGACAGCTAATGAAACTGTGGGTTTGCACAACTGAATAATTTCTGCACAAACTGTCAGAAACCATCTCATGTAAGCTCATCTGCGTGCTCGTCATCCTCACCAGGGTCTTGACCTGACTGCAGTTCGGCATCGTAACCGACTTCAGTGGGCAAATGCTCACCTTCGATGGCCACTGGCACGCTGGAGAAGTGTGCTCTTCACGAATTAATCCCGGTTTTAACTGTACCGGGCAGATGGCATATAATGTGTATGGCATCATGTGGATCCACCACCATCACCTCATGTTTCCGCATGATAATACTGCAGTCCCTGGTTCGAACCCCATGTCGCAAGGATCTGTACACAATTCCTGGAAGCTGAAAATGTCCGTCCATCCGTGGCCTGCGTAATCACCAGACATGTCACCCATTGAGCATGTTTGGGATGCTCTGCATTGACATGTACGACAGAGTGTTCCAGTTCCTGCCGATATCCAGCAACTTCACACAGCCATTTTAAGGGGAGTGGGACAAAATTCCACAGGCCACAAATCAACAGCCTGATCAACTCTATGCGAAGGCTGACGATGTATTAGGGCAAATGGTGGTCACACCAGATACTGGTTTTCTGATCCTCTTTGAAATTGTTGCATGTTTCGTTTATATTTTTGTTCAGTGCCACATATGATCATTTTTGTGTAACAATTCCACTTCAATAATAAAATTTTCTCAAAATTATTGTTAAAAATTCAACTAACACAAGAGCACCAGCCTTTGCCAAATGGACACTGATTCCACCGTGATCAATTGGTGGCTAAAGGAATGAGCACATGGAACTCTTAGATGGCCTTTATTAGGCCCAATGCAGCAGTAGGACTATAACTTCTATCATCAACTGAGTAAAACACATAGAGGCCTAAAGCCCACAGATAACAACAGAATATCCTGATATATTCAGGTTCTTTCAATCACATTGATCTCTCTACTGCATCTACTCTGCATGTCTGCCTCCCTTTCTATCTGTCTTGACTTGAGCTGTTGCTAGTGAAGTGCAATGTTGTATCGCCTGAGTGGCGCAGTGGTGTAAGGCACCGCATCTCAGTGCTTGAGGCGTCACTGCAGTCCCTGGTTCGAATCCAGGCTGCATCACATCTGGCTGTGATTGGGAGTCCCATCAGGCAGTACACAATTGGCACAGTGTTGTCTGGGTTTGGCCGGGGGAGGCTGTCATTGTAAATAAGAATTTGTCCTTAACTGACTTTCCTAGTTAAATAAATAAAAAATAGGTCCCTCAGCATTATCAGGACAGAGAAACCACACTTGCTCACATGGAGCACTCCAAATAAAAGACAATTCAAACATGGACTAAACTCCTGAATGATGGTTATGAAATAAAGACAATTCAAACATGGACTAAACTCCTGAATGATGGTTATGAAATAAAGTTGTTTCTCACAAGTGTAGCAGGTTGTGAACTCTGCAAAGAAAGTTTCCACTCTGAGAAGGGTAAATGACTGTAATACATGCATTAACAGAAATCTAAGTAACCGAAAGACAGAGATTAACATTTACTATGCCTACTGGTTACATATGTAAGGGGAATTTATCAAAATAAACAATCAAGGGGCAAACAATTTGCACAATGAACCAATATATGTGGAAGAATTGTCAGGAGACCGTGGAGCGCATTCTGGAGAGAGACACCCATACCTTCCCCACACCCCCTCCCCTTCTTCTTGTCTCAACGTTAAACTCAAGACACATGATCTTCACACATTTTAGATGCTATTTACTGACAGACACAACTCAATAATCAGCTAGGCCTGTTACCAGGCGCACTGCCCAAACTACTGGCTTCCCCAATAGGTATATGCCTATACGCTTGTGATTTGAAACAATCCACAGCTAAGTCAAGCTCTCTGGTAATGATCCTCTGTGGCTAAGTCAAGCTCTCTGGTAAAGTATTTTGAATGATTTTACTTAGACAGGAGGAGTAATTATATAATTTTAACAAAAGATACATTTACTTTAGGGGAAGCCAGAATCCAAACGGCGCACCTGCCAATTTACCTATCTTATTAGCAAATGGCTGAAACCAGAGATCTGTAAATAATGACGAGATGCTCATGTCTCCACCCTAACAATGTGAATCGTCGTCCCAAATGCGGGAACGCAGGCGACAAGTTTAGGTCTGCATATTATGCACATAGAAACGCATTGGGCTTATTCAGGACAAATGTTGGTGTGCGAGCCCTCTCTCTTCACCTCTTCCTCTCTGCTGAAACTAGCCAGCGAAACAGCGCCCCTCTGTCTTACTATATGTAGCCCATGTATTTGATGCTGTCTGGCCAGAAAAGGTATGACATGCCACACTACTTGTGTCCACCTTTCACACGCCTGTTGTTGGTGGAGAGGATTTTGCAGGTTTAAAGTGTGTTTCCTGCAAATTCTACACATTTTGTCATCGGGGTGCAAAGAAAATGTTGCTGTTTTAAAGCACATTTTCTTGCAATTCTATACATTTACCATGTCTAATATGTATTAATTTGAGTGACAAAAAAATGACAACAATATCTATGTGCTAAAAAACCAACTAGTTGATCTGGACATTTCTGACCAGTTATAAATAGTTTTCCAAGGTATGTAATGACTGACATGACAACAGGAACTGATGATGAACTACCCAGTTTCTACATCGCACCTTGTGCGTTCTAGAGTACATTTAAAGCCAGACCTTTCAAAAAATGATGCATTCGGAAAGTATTCATCAACAATCTACACATAATACCTCATAATGACAAAGCAAAAACAGTTTTTTTGAATTTTTGTTGCAAATGTATTAAAATACAAAACTGAAATATCACATTTACATAAGAATTCAGACCCTTTACTCAGTACTTTGTTGAAGCACTTTTGGTAGCGATTACAGCCTCAAGTCTTCTTGGGTATGACGCTACAACCTTGGCACCCCTGTATTTGGGGAGTTTCTCCCATTCTTCTCTGCAGATCCTCTCAAGTTCTGTCAGGTTGGATGGAGAGCATTGCGCCACAGCTATTTTCAGGTCTCTCCAGAGATGTTCAATCGGGTTCAAGTCCGGACTCTGGCTTGGTGGCCAGCTCTAGGAAGAGAGACCAATGGGTATACAGGTGAGATGTGCTTGAGTCCCAGCCCATGTGGAGGGGAATGAGGTAGTTGATGTGCTGGCTAAATGGGAGGGGAGGTGGAAGTGGAGATTTCAATAAGCAATGCAGAGGCTTTAGGGACTGATATGGGCAGTAATGGTACAGAGATTGCAGGAGTAGTGGAATAGAGAAACAGGGCAGCATCTATTCCAAGTACAGAGGAAGTCGGGGAGGATGGCAGGAAGAGATGGAAGTGAGGAGGCCATCGTTTACCTCAGGGTTTCCCTACTCGAGTTGAAACCCTGTTTTACCAGTCTTGGGGTGGGAAACAGCCGGTTGAATAAGTCATTACATCTGATAGGAAAACCAAATCACTTCAGAACATATTATTTGATATATTGGCATTCATACATTTAATGTGCATGCTGCCACATACTTAACATTAGAATTATTCCCAATACTGATGATGTTTCAGCTCAGCTCAGTCTCTGATTTGACACAAACAGCGCTACAAGCCAGGCAGCCATTTTCTGCCTGGTCAAAGCACCTCAGCAGAGACTGAAGCAACCCCACAACCAGTTTTTTTTCTGGTCCATATATGGTTAATGAACTTCGCAGACTAGCTCTAGCTGCTGATGCATTGGTGTCTAAGGGAGAGCCAACCTGTTGAGCAGAACGGAACTGAATGTTTTGTTTCAATGGGGAACAGCCTGAGTGGGACATCATCTGTCCACCATCTTTGACGTCACTGCCTGGGACTTGCCTGGGCACAAAGTGTAAAGAGTTAATTGGGTAGAACCTCGACAGATATAGTATCCAATCTTTTGTTTTCTTTTTTTAGAGACACAGGGCTGGCAGATTTGATTTAGTTCTTCCGTTTCTCTGGCCCACACTCCAGTACAGTAAGTGGCGGTAAGGCACCATTAACGGTGAATGCCGACCGCCGTTAAATTCAACGAAGAAGAACAGAAGCCTGAGAGGACAACAACTTGTTTATGGAAGGAGAGACGACGGCATGCTAGCCAAGTTTTGAAAACCTACATCGAGGGAACGTGTATTATTATTTGTGAAAACCCCTCGCTTCCGAGTCAAACAGTCGAGGTAAGCAACTCTCGTGGTGTCGTTTGCTTTTACCTCTTATCCAAGGGATTCAAACTAACGTTAGCTAGCTACGCCAACAAACAAGCTAATGTTGGCTACAGGGCTAACCAGCTAATGTTACTGTCCTTACAATTCCTTGTCCTAGCTTCGCCATCATGTGCTATATGACGTTAAATTAATAACACATGTATTGTGGATACTTTGGTAAACGGCACGCAAGCTAAGTTAGAGGGATACTACTAGCAAGTTGTCTTGGTAACGTTATTACCTCCGCAGCCTAGTTTTTGTTTATTAAATCCCTGCAATACGATATCGTGGAGTTGTGTAAACTCCGCTAGTATCCCCAACCGAGGTGGCCAGCTAAATTAACCTTTGGCATTTGCAGCAACGGTTGTGTTAGCTATCTACGGGTTCGAAGTCTAGCAAGGCTATTCGGCACTGTCCGATTCATGAAGCTATGAATGCAATCTTATCTAACTATATGATACCGTCGGCTTACTAGAGATTTGTGTTCACAAGCCTTTACAACATCTGTAAACCAAACACTGGATTTGATATGCCGCTACCTGTGACGGGTGTCTGTGGTGTCCTCATCCTTCCACTTGGTCCTGGTCTCTGTGTAGATGGTGTCTTATAAGAGACTGAGCCCAGAGGATGTCCAGTTCTCCAACGCTGCTGCTTCAGAGGAGGCTCCTGTACAGGAGATGGAGGAGGTGAGAACTACCTAACACTCTTGTGGGATTCTGTCATGTATAATAATGTATTGTCATGTAGTGCCTAGTCACATTTTACCCCAACCTACAGTACCAGTCAAAAGTTTGGACATACCTACTCATTCAATGGTTTTTCTTTATTTTTACTGTTGTCTACATTGTAGGATAATAGTGAAGACATCAAAACTATGAAATAACACATGGAATCATGTAGTAACCAAAAAAGTGTTAAACAAATCAAAATATATTTGATGTTGAGATGTGTCTGTTACTTGAACTCTGTGAAGCATTTATTTGGCTGCAATCTGAGGTGCAGTTAAATCTAATGAACTCATCCTCTGCAGCTGAGGTAACTGGTTCTTCCTTTCCTGTGGTAGTCCTCATGAGAGCCAGTTTCATCATAGCACTTGATGGTTTTTGCGACTGCACCTGAAGAAACTTTTAAAGTTCTTGACATTCTCCTGATTGACTGACCTTCATGTCTTAAAGTAATGATGAACTGTCGTTTCTCCTTCCTTATTTGAGCTGTTCTTGCCATAATATGGTCTTTTACCAAATAGGACTATCTTCTGTATACCCCCCTACCTTGTCACAACACAACTGATTGGCGCAAACGCATTAAGAAGGAAAGAAATTCCACAAATGTACTTTTTAAGAAGGCACACCTGTTAATTGAAATGCATTCCAGGTAACTACCTCATGAAGCTGGTTGAGAGAATGCCAAGGGTGTGCAAAGCTGTCATCAAGGCAAAGGGTGGCTACTTTGAAGAATCTCAAATATATTTGGATTTGTTCAACACTTTTTTTGTTGTTGCTTACTACATGATTCCATATGTGTTATTTCATAGTTTTGATATCTTCACTATTATTCTACAATGTAGAAAATAGTAAAAATTAAAGAAAACTCTTGAATGAGTAGTTCTGTCCAAACCTTTGACTGGTACTGTATATGTACATATTACCTCAACTGCTTCGCACCTCTGCGTTTTTTTACAAAAAAGCAGAAACAGACTGGCACTCAGATGATAGACTTGTGTCCTGTCTAGGGGGTGGACTGTACATCAAGCTGCCTCATGCTGCAGAAACAGACTGGCACTCAGATGATAGACTTGTGTCCTGTCTAGGAGGTGGACTGTACATCAAGCTGCCTCACGCTGCAGAAACAGACTGGCACTCAGATGATAGACTTGTGTCCTGTCTAGGGGGTGGGCTGTACATCAAGCTGCCTCACGCTGCAGAAACAGACTGGCACTCAGATGATAGACTTGTGTCCTGTCTATGAGGTGTACTGTACATCAAGCTGCCTCACGCTGCAGAAACAGACTGGCACTCAGATGATAGACTTGTGTCCTGTCTAGGGGGTGGACTGTACATCAAGCTGCCTCATGCTGCAGAAACAGACTGGCACTCAGATGATAGACTTGTGTCCTGTCTAGGGGGTGGACTGTACATCAAGCTGCCTCATGCTGCAGAAACAGACTGGCACTCAGATGATAGACTTGTGTCCTGTCTAGGGGGTGGACTGTACATCAAGCTGCCTCACGCTGCAGGGGCAGGAGATAGGGGCAGGAGCCTGTCTAGGGGGTGGACTGTACATCACGCTGCAGGGGCAGGAGCCTATGAGCCGTTCTGACTCGCACAAGCCAAGGCTCCTGCATGGCTTACTTTCTTACCCAGACTACACCTAGTGTTCTGTACTGTCTTGTACTCTACTATGTAGTATTGCAGTCAAACTGTAACTGTAGTTCTGATTTCAGGGGAAGGACCCAGAGGAGACAGAGCGCCCCCTGCTGCCTCGGAGGCCCTCCTGTTCTGCCACCACGGCCCTCATCTCCCTGGGCTCCCTGCTGCTCCTGGTCTGTGGCCTCTGGCTTCTGGTGACCATCTTCTGGCTCCAAGCCCCCTCCAACAGCGTCCCCCACAGGGCCCCGCCGCCCAGGGGCTCCCCAGGGACGGGTGGGGGAGACGGGGGTAGAGCCCTACCAGAGCCCCAGGCTTGTGGAGTGGTCCCAGAGGCCTGGAGGTTTGACTGCTACCCAGAGAGAGGGGTGGTGGTGACCAGGGAGTTGTGTGAGGCGAGGAACTGTTGCTTCATCCCTGCCTCCTCCTCCTCCGCCCCGGGGAGGAATGGTGTTCCCTGGTGTTTCTACCCTCCTGGGTTCCCCTCCTACTCCCTGGTGTCTGTAAAGGCCACAGAGTTGGGTCAGACAGGAACACTGGTGAAGACGGTGAAGACCTACTACCCTAAAGACATTCTGACCTTACATCTGGAGCTCCTCTATGAGACAGACCACAGGCTCCGAGTCAGGGTGAGGACACACATCAATACATACATACTGACGCACATGGATGTACAGTACATACACACACATCAATACCTGTATTCATACATACTGACGCACGTTAATGTACTGTACATACACACACATCAATACCTGTATTCATACATACTGACACACGTTAATGTACTGTACATACACACACATCAATACCTGTATTCATACATACTGACACACGTTAATGTACTGTACATACACACACATCAATACATGCATACTGACGCACGTTAATGTACTGTACATACACACACATCAATACATGCATTCATACATACTGACACACGTTAATGTACTGTACATACACACACATCAATACCTGTATTCATACATACTGACACACGTTAATGTACTGCATACACACATCAATACATGTATTCATACATACTGACGCACGTTAATGTACTGTACATACACACACATCAATACCTGTAT
Organism: Salmo trutta; assembly: GCF_901001165.1. Lineage (NCBI taxonomy): Eukaryota > Metazoa > Chordata > Actinopteri > Salmoniformes > Salmonidae > Salmo > Salmo trutta. The sequence goes on from NW_021822697.1 coordinate 283,793, forward strand.
TCATACATACTGACGCACGTTAATGTACTGTACATACACACACATCAATACATGCATTCATACATACTGACGCACATGAATGTACTGTGCGCACACACAAATTAATGCTCACACACATAGGCAGAAGTGCACACACACACATGAATTCAGTCCCTGTGTCAGATCTCTGGGATCTTTGGCCGTCATATCATTCATCTCTCTTTTGTTCTGTTCAGATCACCGACCCGTCTGAGTCGCGGTTCGAGGTGCCAATCGCCGTGCCCAAGACCACAGAGAAGGCTTCTAGTCCCGCCTACTCTGTGGAGCTGTCCAATGAGCCATTTGGCATCATCGTTAAGAGAACGTCCACAGGAGCTGTGCTGTACGCATGAGTTATTCTCTGTAGTCTCTACTCTCCCTCTCTGTAGTCTCTACTCTCCCTCTCTGTAGTCTCTACTCTCCCTCTCTCTGTAGTCTCTACTCTCCCTCTCTCTGTAGTCTCTACTCTCCCTCTCTCTGTAGTCTCTACTCTCCCTCTCTCTGTAGTCTCTACTCTCCCTCTCTCTGTAGTCTCTACTCTCCCTCTCTCTGTAGTCTCTACTCTCCCTCTCTCTGTAGTCTCTACTCTCCCTCTCTCTGTAGTCTCTACTCTCCCTCTCTCTGTAGTCTCTACCCTCCCTCTCTCTGTAGTCTCTACCCTCCCTCTCTCTGTAGTCTCTACTCTCCCTCTCTCTGTAGTCTCTACTCTCCCTCTCTCTGTAGTCTCTACTCTCCCTCTCTCTGTAGTCTCTACTCTCCCTCTCTCTGTAGTCTCTACTCTCTCTCTCTGTAGTCTCTACTCTCCCTCTCTGTAGTCTCTACCCTCCCTCTCTCTGTAGTCTCTACCCTCCCTCTCTCTGTAGTCTCTACCCTCCCTCTCTCTGTAGTCTCTACCCTCCCTCTCTCTGTAGTCTCTACCCTCCCTCTCTCTGTAGTCTCTACCCTCCTTCTCTCTGTAGTCTCTACCCTCCCCCTCTCTGTAGTCTCTACCCTCCTTCTCTCTGTAGTCTCTACCCTCCCCCCCTCTGTAGTCTCTACCCTCCCCTCCCTCTCTCTGTAGTCTCTACTCCCCCTCCCTCTCTCTGTAGTCTCTACTCCCCCTCCCTCTCTCTGTAGTCTCTACTCCCCCTCCCTCTCTCTGTAGTCTCTACTGCCCCTCCCTCTCTCTGTAGTCTCTACTCCCCCTCCCTCTCTCTGTAGTCTCTACTCTCCCTCCCTCTCTCTGTAGTCTCTACTCCCCCTCCCTCTCTCTGTAGTCTCTACTTCCCCTCCCTCTCTCTGTAGTCTCTACTCCCCCCTCCCTCTCTCTGTAGTCTCTACTCCCCCTCCCTCTCTCTCTCTGTAGTCTCTACTCTCCCTCCCTCTCTCTCTCTGTAGTCTCTACTCTCCCTCCCTCTCTCTCTCTGTAGTCTCTACTCCCCCTCCCTCTCTCTGTAGTCTCTACCCTCCCCCTCTCTGTAGTCTCTACCCTCCCCGTCTCTGTAGTCTCTACCCTCCCCCTCTCTGTAGTCTCTACCCTCCCCCTCCCTCTCTCTGTAGTCTCTACTCCCCCTCCCTCTCTCTGTAGTCTCTACTCCCCCTCCCTCTCTCTGTAGTCTCTACTCCCCCTCCCTCTCTCTGTAGTCTCTACTCCCCCTCCCTCTCTCTGTAGTCTCTACTCCCCTCCCTCTCTCTGTAGTCTCTACTCCCCCTCCCTCTCTCTCTCTGTAGTCTCTACTCTCCCTCCCTCTCTCTCTCTGTAGTCTCTACTCTCCCTCCCTCTCTCTCTGTAGTCTCTACTCCCCTCCCTCTCTCTCTCTGTAGTCTCTACTCCCCCTCCCTCTCTCTCTCTCTGTAGTCTCTACTCCCCCTCCCTCTCTCTCTCTCTGTAGTCTCTACTCCCCCTCCCTCTCTCTCTCTCTGTAGTCTCTACTCCCCCCTCCCTCTCTCCTCTCTCTGTAGTCTCTACTCCCCCTCCCTCTCTCTCTCTCTGTAGTCTCTACTCCCCCTCCCTCTCTCTCTCTCTGTAGTCTCTACTCCCCCTCCCTCTCTCTCTCTCTCTGTAGTCTCTACTCCCCCTCCCCTCTCTCTCTCTCTCTGTAGTCTCTACTCCCCCTCCCTCTCTCTCTCTCTGTAGTCTCTACTCCCCCTCCCTCTCTCTCTCTCTGTAGTCTCTACTCCCCCTCCCCCTCTCTCTCTCTGTAGTCTCTACTCCCCCTCCCCCTCTCTCTCTCTGTAGTCTCTACTCCCCCTCCCTCTCTCTCTCTCTGTAGTCTCTACTCCCCCTCCCTCTCTCTCTCTCTGTAGTCTCTACTCCCCTCCCTCTCTCTCTCTCTGTAGTCTCTACTCCCCCTCCCTCTCTCTCTCTCTGTAGTCTCTTCTCCCCCTCCCTCCCTCTCTCTCTCTGTAGTCTCTTCTCCCCCTCCCTCCCTCTCTCTCTCTGTAGTCTCTTCTCCCCCTCCCTCCCTCTCTCTCTCTGTAGTCTCTTCTCCCCCTCCCTCCCTCTCTCTCTCTGTAGTCTCTTCTCCCCCTCCCTCCCTCTCTCTCTCTGTAGTCTCTACTCCCCCTCCCTCCCTCTCTCTCTCTGTAGTCTCTACTCCCCCTCCCTCCCTCTCTCTCTCTGTAGTCTCTACTCCCCCTCCCTCCCTCTCTCTCTCTGTAGTCTCTACTCTCCCCTCCCTCCCTCTCTCTCTCTGTAGTCTCTACTCTCCCTCCCTCCCTCTCTCTGTAGTCTCTACTCTCCCTCCCTCTCTCTCTCTGTAGTCGCTACTCTCCCTCCCTCTCTCTCTCTGTAGTCGCTACTCCCCCTCCCTCTCGCTCTCTGTAGTCGCTACTCCCCCTCCCTCTCGCTCTCTGTAGTCTCTACTCCCTCTCGCTCTCTGTAGTCTCTACTCCCTCTCGCTCTCTGTAGTCTCTACTCCCTCCCTCTCTCTGTAGTCTCTACTGCCCCTCCCTCTCTCTGTAGTCTCTACTGCCCCTCCCTCTCTCTGTAGTCTCTACTGCCCCTCCCTCTCTCTGTAGTCTCTACTGCCCCTCCCTCTCTCTGTAGTCTCTACTCCTCCCTCTCTCTCTCTGTAGTCTCTACTGCCCCTCCCTCTCTCTGTAGTCTCTACTGCCCCTCCCTCTCTCTGTAGTCTCTACTGCCCCTCCCTCTCTCTGTAGTCTCTACTGCCCTACCCCCCTCCCTCTCTCTGTAGTCTCTACTCCCCCCTCCCTCTCTCTGTAGTCTCTACTCCCCCCCTCCCTCTCTCTGTAGTCTCTACTCCCCCCTCCCTCTCTCTGTAGTCTCTACTCCCCCCTCCCTCTCTCTGTAGTCTCTACTCCCCCCTCCCTCTCTCTGTAGTCTCTACTCCCCCCTCCCTCTCTCTGTAGTCTCTACTCCCCCTCCCTCTCTCTGTAGTCTGGTTGGAGTAATCTGGGAATTGGGATAGTTTCTTTTGACTTAACATAATGTCTGTGTGTGTGTGTCTGTCTTCATGTTGTGCGTGTCTCTCTGCCCCCCCCAGCCTCAACACCACGGTAGCACCTCTGTTCTACTGTGACCAGTTCCTCCAGCTGTCCAGCAGTCTGTCCAGTCAGTACATCTATGGGCTGGGAGAACACCGCTCCTCCTTCCTACACGACATCCACTGGAACACTCTCACCATGTGGGCTAGAGACGTACCGCCCACGGTAATGACTCCAGTCCTGTCTCCAGACCACATATTGACCGTCTCTAACACTGACATGTAGTGTTGTAGTACTCCAGTCCTGTCTCCAGACCACATATTGACCGTCTCTAACACTGACATGTAGTGTTGTAGTACTCCAGTCCTGTCTCCAGACCACATATTGACCGTCTCTAACACTGACATGTAGTGCTCCAGTCCTGTCTCCAGACCACATATTGACCGTCTCTAACACTGACATGTAGTGTTGTAGTACTCCAGTCCTGTCTCCAGACCACATATTGACCGTCTCTAACACTGACATGTAGTGTTGTAGTACTCCAGTCCTGTCTCCAGACCACATATTGACCGTCTCTAACACTGACATGTAGTGCTCCAGTCCTGTCTCCAGACCACATATTGACCGTCTCTAACACTGACATGTAGTGTTGTAGTACTCCAGTCCTGTCTCCAGACCACATATTGACCGTCTCAGTCTCTAACATTGACATGCAGTGTTGTAGTGCTCCAGTCCTGTCTCCAGACCACATATTGACCGTCTCTAACACTGACATGTAGTGTTGTAGTACTCCAGTCCTGTCTCCAGACCACATATTGACCGTCTCAGTCTCTAACACTGACATGCAGTGTTGTAGTGCTCCAGTCCTGTCTCGAGACCAAATATTGACCGTCTCAGTCTCTAACACTGACATGTAGTGTTGTAGTGCTCCAGTCCTGTCTCCAGACCACATATTGACCGTCTCTAACACTGACATGCAGTGTTGTAGTACTCCAGTCCTGTCTCCAGACCACATATTGACCGTCTCAGTCATGTCTTGGTGTCTGATACATATGTGCTGGTCTAGACTCGGTCATGTCTTGGTGTCTGATACATATGTGCTGGTCTAGACTCGGTCATGTCTTGGTGTCTGATACATATGTGCTGGGTCTAGACTCGGTCATGTCTTGGTGTCTGATACATATGTACTGGTCTAGACTCGGTCATGTCTTGGTGTCTGATACATATGTGCTGGTCTAGACTCGGTCATGTCTTGGTGTCTGATACATATGTGCTGGTCTAGACTCGGTCATGTCTTGGTGTCTGATACATATGTGCTGGGTCTAGACTCGGTCATGTCTTGGTGTCTGATACATATGTGCTGGGTCTAGACTCGGTCATGTCTTGGTGTCTGATACATATGTACTGGTCTAGACTCGGTCATGTCTTGGTGTCTGATACATATGTGCTGGGTCTAGACTCGGTCATGTCTTGGTGTCTGATACATATGTGCTGGGTCTAGACTCGGTCATGTCTTGGTGTCTGATACATATGTGCTGGTCTAGACTCGGTCAATGTCTTGGTGTCTGATACATATGTGCTGGGTCTAGACTCGGTCATGTCTTGGTGTCTGATACATATGTGCTGGGTCTAGACTCGGTCATGTCTTGGTGTCTGATACATATGTACTGGTCTAGACTCGGTCATGTCTTGGTGTCTGATACATATGTACTGGGTCTAGACTCGGTCATGTCTTGGTGTCTGATACATATGTACTGGTCTAGACTCGGTCATGTCTTGGTGTCTGATACATATGTACTGGGTCTAGACTCGGTCATGTCTTGGTGTCTGATACATATGTACTGGTCTAGACTCGGTCATGTCTTGGTGTCTGATACATATGTACTGGTCTAGACTCTCTGACAGTGAGGACTGGTAATATCTTACTGAGACCAGAGGAATAAAAATCTCATTATCGACTTTCTTTCAATCAGCACATAAAACCTCTTCTCTAGGCCAAATATATACACTCCTTTCTGGAAACATTAATACAGTGTCTATACAGCCTTTATATCTATTTTAGACATGTTTACACAGTGGTGAACCCACAGAGGGCCATCAGTGTGTGTGAACCCACAGAGGGCCATCAGTGTGTGTGAACCCACAGAGGGCCATCAGTGTGTGTGAACCCACAGAGGGCCATCAGTGTGTGTGAACCCACAGAGGGCCATCAGTGTGTGTGAACCCACAGAGGGCCATCAGTGTGTGTGAACCCACAGAGGGCCATCAGTGTGTGTGAACCCACAGAGGGCCATCAGTGTGTGTGAACCCACAGAGGGCCATCAGTGTGTGTGAACCCACAGAGGGCCATCAGTGTGTGTGAACCCACAGAGGGCCATCAGTGTGTGTGAACCCACAGAGGGCCATCAGTGTGTGTGAACCCACAGAGGGCCATCAGTGTGTGTGAACCCACAGAGGGCCATCAGTGTGTGTGAACCCACAGAGGGCCATCAGTGTGGTTGCAAGATTGAAGCCCCGAGCTGACAAGGTAAAAATCTGAAATTGTTCTTAACTGACTTCTCTCGTTAAATAAAGAAAAAATGAATTATAGGGTCCCCTAGGAAACACCAATCAATACCCTGTCACCATAACTCCTCCCTGGTATTTTCATTTGTTGTCAAACACTGTATTCAACATGCCCACTTATATTCTAACTATAGAATTAGAATAGACATTCTATTCCCATGATTCCAACAGTTAACCAAATGTTTTGCTCTAAATCGCAAGTCAAATTGCAACATTTGGTTTAAAATAAGGTCCAGATGACTTGTCCATATCGTGCAGCCCTACGTGGCAGTGTGGAAATGATCTCAAATGCATACATTTATGAAAATTATGACTTTTTGGGGGATTGAAGTTGATTTGAACAGTATAAACCAATCAGAATGGAGAACATATGTGTTGCCACCCTAGGGTCACGCACTACTCAAATCAATTTCCAACTTTTATTATTAAAACACATAAAATACCGTCATTAAAAAAAATCCCTTCTACCTGACCATGACTCTATTCTATATCCTGTGTCTGTACGGACCTCATCCCTTCTACCTGACCATGACTCTATTCTATATCCTGTGTCTGTACGGACCTCATCCCTTCTACCTGACCATGACTCTATTCTATATCCTGTGTCTGTACGGACCTCATCCCTTCTACCTGACCATGACTCTATTCTATATCCTGTGTCTGTACGGACCTCATCCCTTCTACCTGACCATGACTCTATTCTATATCCTGTGTCTGTACGGACCTCATCCCTTCTACCTGACCATGACTCTATTCTATATCCTGTGTCTGTAGGACCTCATCCCTTCTACCTGACCATGACTCTATTCTATATCCTGTGTCTGTACGGACCTCATCCCTTCTACCTGACCATGACTCTATTCTATATCCTGTGTCTGTACGGACCTCATCCCTTCTACCTGACCATGACTCTATTCTATATCCTGTGTCTGTAGGACCTCATCCCTGCTACCTGACCATGACTCTATTCTATATCCTGTGTCTGTAGGACCTCATCCCTTCTACCTGACCATGACTCTATTCTATATCCTGTGTCTGTACGGACCTCATCCCTTCTACCTGACCATGACTCTATTCTATATCCTGTGTCTGTAGGACCTCATCCCTTCTACCTGACCATGACTCTATTCTATATCCTGTGTCTGTAGGACCTCATCCCTTCTACCTGACCATGACTCTATTCTATATCCTGTGTCTGTAGGACCTCATCCCTTCTATCTGACCATGACTCTATTCTATATCCTGTGTCTGTAGGACCTCATCCCTTCTACCTGACCATGACTCTATTCTATATCCTGTGTCTGTAGGACCTCATCCCTTCTACCTGACCATGACTCTATTCTATATCCTGTGTCTGTACGGACCTCATCCCTTCTACCTGACCATGACTCTATTCTATATCCTGTGTCTGTACGGACCTCATCCCTTCTACCTGACCATGACTCTATTCTATATCCTGTGTCTGTAGGACCTCATCCCTTCTACCTGACCATGACTCTATTCTATATCCTGTGTCTGTAGGACCTCATCCCTTCTACCTGACCATGACTCTATTCTATATCCTGTGTCTGTACGGACCTCATCCCTTCTACCTGACCATGACTCTATTCTATATCCTGTGTCTGTACGGACCTCATCCCTTCTACCTGACCATGACTCTATTCTATATCCTGTGTCTGTACGGACCTCATCCCTTCTACCTGACCATGACTATTCTATATCCTGTGTCTGTACGGACCTCATCCCTTCTACCTGACCATGACTCTATTCTATATCCTGTGTCTGTACGGACCTCATCCCTTCTACCTGACCATGACTCTATTCTATATCCTGTGTCTGTACGGACCTCATCCCTTCTACCTGACCATGACTCTATTCTATATCCTGTGTCTGTACGGACCTCATCCCTTCTACCTGACCATGACTCTATTCTATATCCTGTGTCTGTACGGACCTCATCCCTTCTACCTGACCATGACTCTATTCTATATCCTGTGTCTGTACGGACCTCATCCCTTCTACCTGACCATGACTCTATTCTATATCCTGTGTCTGTACGGACCTCATCCCTTCTACCTGACCATGACTCTATTCTATATCCTGTGTCTGTACGGACCTCATCCCTTCTACCTGACCATGACTCTATTCTATATCCTGTGTCTGTACGGACCTCATCCCTTCTACCTGACCATGACTCTATTCTATATCCTGTGTCTGTACGGACCTCATCCCTTCTACCTGACCATGACTCTATTCTATATCCTGTGTCTGTACGGACCTCATCCCTTCTACCTGACCATGACTCTATTCTATATCCTGTGTCTGTACGGACCTCATCCCTTCTACCTGACCATGACTCTATTCTATATCCTGTGTCTGTAGGACCTCATCCCTTCTACCTGACCATGACTCTATTCTATATCCTGTGTCTGTAGGACCTCATCCCTTCTACCTGACCATGACTCTATTCTATATCCTGTGTCTGTACGGACCTCATCCCTTCTACCTGACCATGACTCTATTCTATATCCTGTGTCTGTACCGACCTCATCCCTTCTACCTGACCATGACTCTATTCTATATCCTGTGTCTGTACCGACCTCATCCCTTCTACCTGACCATGACTCTATTCTATATCCTGTGTCTGTACGGACCTCATCCCTTCTACCTGACCATGACTCTATTCTATATCCTGTGTCTGTAGGACCTCATCCCTTCTACCTGACCATGACTCTATTCTATATCCTGTGTCTGTAGGACCTCATCCCTTCTACCTGACCATGACTCTATTCTATATCCTGTGTCTGTAGGACCTCATCCCTTCTACCTGACCATGACTCTATTCTATATCCTGTGTCTGTAGGACCTCATCCCTTCTACCTGACCATGACTCTATTCTATATCCTGTGTCTGTAGGACCTCATCCCTTCTACCTGACCATGACTCTATTCTATATCCTGTGTCTGTAGGACCTCATCCCTTCTACCTGACCATGACTCTATTCTATATCCTGTGTCTGTAGGACCTCATCCCTTCTACCTGACCATGACTCTATTCTATATCCTGTGTCTGTAGGAACTGACTAACCTGTACGGGGCTCATCCCTTCTACCTGGCCATGGAGGAGGGAGGGACGGGGACAGCACATGGATTCTTCCTGCTCAACAGCAACGCTATGGGTCAGTGGCCACGTCCCATTTCTACCATTACTACCTTTTACTCTAGCTCCTGTTCACTTGGGACACGATGAGTCAAGAACTGGCCTATTCCATATCCGCTCCTATTATTTTCAGTATCTTGAATCTACGTTGATGTTTGAGTGATGTTATGTCGTCTTTATGGCGTGTTTTATGAATGCTTTGTGAATGTTGGTTCTGCAGACGTGGCCCTCCAGCCGGGCCCTGCCATCACCTGGCGTACCATTGGTGGGATCCTGGACTTCTACGTCTTTCTGGGTCCCGATCCGGCCTCTGTGATTGGACAGTATTTGGAGGTCGTAGGTCAGTCTACAGAAAGACAAGGACCCTTTTCTTCCTCATATCCTTGAAGTCATCACTGTCTGACTCTCACCATCATCTCTCTCAGGTTACCCCACCATGCCAGTCTACTGGGCGTTGGGGTACCATCTCTGTCGCTGGGGTTACGGAAGTAGCAATGCCACCTGGGACGTCGTCAAGAACATGAGGAATTATGGAATACCTCAGGTACGCTCTGCTGACTGACTCGGTGTGTGTTCACGGTTCTCTTCTGCGTGTAACAGGGACTGTCTTCCTTGACAGGAAGGGAAATAACATTGTGTGTGTGTGTGTGTGTTCCAGGACGTGCAGTGGAATAACATTGTGTGTGTGTGTGTGTTCCAGGACGTGCAGTGGAATAACATTGTGTGTGTGTGTGTGTGTGTGTTCCAGGACGTGCAGTGGAATAACATTGTGTGTGTGTTTCAGGATGTGCAGTGGAATAACATTGTGTGTGTGTTCCAGGACGTGCAGTGGAATAACATTGTGTGTGTGTGTTCCAGGACGTGCAGTGGAATAACGTGTGTGTGTGTGTGTGTGTGTGTGTGTGTGTTCCAGGACGTGCAGTGGAATAACATTGTGTGTGTGTGTGTTCCAGGACGTGCAGTGGAATAACATTGTGTGTGTGTGTGTGTTCCAGGACGTGCAGTGGAATAACATTGTGTGTGTGTTTCAGGATGTGCAGTGGAATAACATTGTGTGTGTGTGTGTTCCACGACGTGCAGTGGAATAACATTGTGTGTGTGTGTGTTTCAGGATGTGCAGTGGAATAACGTTGTGTGTGTGTGTGTGTTCCAGGACGTGCAGTGGAATAACATTGTGTGTGTGTGTGTGTTCCAGGACGTGCAGTGGAATAACATTGTGTGTGTGTTCCAGGACGTGCAGTGGAATAACATTGTGTGTGTGTGTTCCAGGACGTGCAGTGGAATAACATTGTGTGTGTGTTTCAGGATGTGCAGTGGAATAACATTGTGTGTGTGTTCCAGGACGTGCAGTGGAATAACTGTGTGTGTGTGTGTGTGTGTGTGTGTGTGTGTGTGTGTGTGTGTGTGTGTGTGTGTGTGTGTGTGTGTGTGTGTGTGTGTGTGTGTGTGTGTGTGTGTGTTGCAGGATGTGCAGTGGAATGATATAGACTACATGGACCGTTCTCTAGACTTCACCTTTGACCCCGCGGCCTTCTCGACCCTGCCTGACATGGTGAAAGACCTGCACAGCCACGGACAGCGCTATGTCATGATGCTGGTACGTTAACCCTCTCCTCTAGGACCCAGGGGTATTAACCCTCTCCTCTAGGACCCAGGGGTATTAACCCTCTCCTCTAGGACCCAGGGGTATTAACCCTCTCCTCTAGGACCCAGGGGTATTAACCCTCTCCTCTAGGACCCAGGGGTATTAACCCTCTCCTCTAGGACCCAGGGGTATTAACCCTCTCCTCTAGGACCCAGGGGTATTAACCCTCTCCTCTAGGACCCAGGGGGGGTATTAACCCTCTCCTCTAGGACCCAGGGGGGGTATTAACCCTCTCCTCTAGGACCCAGGGGGGGTGGGTATTAACCCTGTAGGACCCAGGGGGGGTATTAACCCTCTCCTCTAGGACCCAGGGGGGGTATTAACCCTCTCCTCTAGGACCCAGGGGGGGTGGGTATTAACCCTGTAGGACCCGGGGGGGGTATTAACCCTCTCCTCTAGGACCCAGGGGGGGTATTAACCCTGTAGGACCCGGGGGGGGTATTAACCCTCTCCTCTAGGACCCAGGGGGGGTGGGTATTAACCCTGTAGGACCCGGGGGGGTATTAACCCTCTCCTCTAGGACCCAGGGGGGGTATTAACCCTCTCCTCTAGGACCCAGGGGGGGTATTAACCCTGTAGGACCCGGGGGGGGTATTAACCCTCTCCTCTAGGACCCAGGGGGGGTGGGTATTAACCCTGTAGGACCCGGGGGGGGTATTAACCCTCTCCTCTAGGACCCAGGGGGGGTGGGTATTAACCCTGTAGGACCCGGGGGGGGTATTAACCCTGTAGGACCCAGGGGGGGTATTAACCCTGTAGGACCCGGGGGGGGTATTAACCCTCTCCTCTAGGACCCAGGGGGGGTATTAACCCTGTAGGACCCAGGGGGGGGTATTAACCCTGTAGGACCCGGGGGGGGTATTAACCCTGTAGGACCCGGGGGGGGTATTAACCCTGTAGGACCCGGGGGGGGTATTAACCCTGTAGGACCCAGGGGGGGTGGGTATTAACCCTGTAGGACCCGGGGGGGGTATTAACCCTGTAGGACCCAGGGGGGGTGGGTATTAACCCTGTAGGACCCGGGGGGGGTATTAACCCTGTAGGACCCAGGGGTGTGTGTAATTTTAATTGAAGAACTCTGTTCCCAAGTATTTCGACGCATAAATAGACAAGGTTTGAAATGATTGTTTTAGTCATATTATATCTGTTTGGGCTTCTTGCGGTCAATTTGTATCAGTAGTGTCCAGTGTTAACCCTCTCCTCCCCCTACAGGACCCAGGTATCAGTAGTGTCCAGTATTAACCCTCTCCTCCCCCTACAGGACCCAGGTATCAGTAGTGTCCAGTGTTAACCCTCTCCTCCCCCTACAGGACCCAGGTATCAGTAGTGTCCAGTATTAACCCTCTCCTCCCCCTACAGGACCCAGGTATCAGTAGTGTCCAGTGTTAACCCTCTCCTCCCTCTACAGGACCCAGGTATCAGCAGTGTCCAGTGTTAACCCTCTCCTCCCTCTACAGGACCCAGGTATCAGTAGTGTCCAGTATAAACCTTTTCCTCCCCCTACAGGACCCAGGTATCAGTAGTGTCCAGTGTTAACCCTCTCCTCCCTCTACAGGTCTCAGGTATCTGCAGTGTCCAGTGTTAACCCTCTCCTCCCTCTACAGGACCCAGGTATCAGTAGTGTCCAGTGTTAACCCTCTCCTCCCCCTACAGGACCCAGGTATCAGTAGTGTCCAGTGTTAACCCTCTCCTCCCTCTACAGGTCTCAGGTATCTGCAGTGTCCAGTGTTAACCCTCTCCTCCCTCTACAGGACCCAGGTATCAGCAGTGTCCAGTGTTAACCCTCTCCTCCCTCTACAGGTCTCAGGTATCAGCAGTGTCCAGTGTTAACCATCTCGTCCCTCTACAGGACCCAGGTATCAGTAGTGTCCAGTATTAACCTTGTCCTCCCCCTACAGGACCCAGGTATCAGTAGTGTCCAGTGTTAACCCTCTCCTACCCCTACAGGACCCAGGTATCAGTAGTGTCCAGTGTTAACCCTCTCCTACCCCTACAGGACCCAGGTATCAGCAGTGTCCAGCCAGAAGGAGGGTACTGGCCATATGACGAAGGTCTGAGGAGAGGAGTCTTCATCAACCACACAGATGGAAGCACACTCATCGGGAAGGTAAGGAGACACACACGCACACAGATGGAAACCCACTCACCAGGAAGGTAGGGACCTCTGAAGGTTCCAATCCCAGGTTCTGTGGACATTCTTTCTGTTTGGTACTTACTCACACCTAGAGGTTAGAGAGAGATGGACCAGCAGCTGGAGGACTCCTGGAGGTTAGAGAGAGATGGACCAGCAGCTGGAGGACTCCTGGAGGTTAGAGAGAGAAGGACCAGCAGCTGGAGGACTCCTGGAGGTTAGAGAGAGATGGACCAGCAGCTGGAGGTCTCCTAGAGGTTAGAGAGAGATGGACCAGCAGCTGGAGGTCTCCTAGAGGTTAGAGAGAGATGGACCAGCAGCTGGAGGTCTCCTAGAGGTTAGAGAGAGATGGACCAGCAGCTGGAGGTCTCCTAGAGGTTAGAGAGAGATGGACCAGCAGCTGGAGGTCTCCTAGAGGTTAGAGAGAGATGGACCAGCAGCTGGAGGTCTCCTAGAGGTTAGAGAGAGATGGACCAGCAGCTGGAGGACTCCTGGAGGTTAGAGAGAGATGGACCAGCAGCTGGAGGACTCCTGGAGGTTAGAGAGAGAAGGACCAGCAGCTGGAGGACTCCTGGAGGTTAGAGAGAGATGGACCAGCAGCTGGAGGTCTCCTAGAGGTTAGAGAGAGATGGACCAGCAGCTGGAGGTCTCCTAGAGGTTAGAGAGAGATGGACCAGCAGCTAGAGGTCTCCTAGAGGTTAGAGAGAGATGGACCAGCAGCTGGAGGTCTCCTAGAGGTTAGAGAGAGATGGACCAGCAGCTGG